>NC_142522.1:25167953-25350453 GCF_964205215.1 Stylophora pistillata
CCATGATAAAGTACTGTACTACAAAAAGTATCCTTCGGTTCCAAATTTAATGCATAGTTCTTTATTTATTTCTTTAGCTGTTGATTGTGGCCCCTTGTCTATTCCGATGAATGGCTCCATTTTTGGTAACTCCACTATGTTCCCAAATAATGTGCAGTTTCGTTGCGATTCTGGATTTATTCTTAATGGTTCAGCTGTGAGAACGTGTCAGTCTAATGGAATTTGGAATGGAATTGAAACTGTATGTGTCGGTAAGTTGTCAGGAAGAAAATGAGAAGAGCAGAAAGAGTAAATAAAATCCTCACATAGTTGGAAGTGCTCTGAGGTCACCTAGAAATAGGTAGACATTCTACCTGTGCGGACCAAAATAGTAAATCTACGTTTGGTAACGCTTCTTTTTATTAAAGCCCTAGTCAAACGGCGCATGATAGTCGATGGTAGTTGATGATAGTCGATGATAGTTGAAGCGCGCGCTTCCGTTTCACCACCAACTATCATGCACTACCATCGACTATCACCAACTATCATTCATTTTGAGCTTGTTCAAATTCATGATAGTCGATGATAGTTTTTCTCGTTTGACCACGCGTATGATAGTTCCTGATAGTTTTTGGTCAGCTGTTTTCCCCGAAAATCGGCGGGCTCGTTTAAAATGGACGCCAAAAGCTCCTCGGGAGGCTCAGCTTCAGCTTCAGAATTTCGTTTTTATACCCAAAAATAATAATAATTAGAAAGAAAATATTGAAAACCAACATTTCCTTGTAAGCGGCAGTGTCCTCCACTCGCAATTCTTCCTCCAATTTCAACATCCCCCTTTCGTTTCTCCTTTTAATCCATTCGCTTGTCCGTCATCTCCTCCACCAACGCTCTCCAAATTCATCCTCCATACATTCCTCCAACAAATCTATTACTAGTAAGCAAGCTGCCGCCCTCTTTCGCCGTGATAAATTCATACTTTAACAAGTTTGTCTCACGCGAAGCCATGTTAGTGTTCACATTTTACGCGGAAAGAGCCTGCAACTAGCTGCTCACGTGACTTTGCTCGCGCAACTGCCGGTGAACTATTTAAACAATAGAGTGTTTCTGTTGAGGAACTATCGGCTGATAGTGGCCCCGCGGAAATTTGATGTTCTTAAAACAAATATGTTAGTTTAAAGAACATCAAATTTCTACGGGGCAACTATCAGATCGATAGCTCCAAGACATAAACACTCTATTGTTTTTATTGTTCACTACTAAATTTTCTTGGGCGCCTACAGCTTGTCACAAATGTCAATAATGCGCAACCGTACATTGGCTAAATAATACGTTATACCTGTCAGAATTGACAAGTCACTGTTTTTCCGATCTGCCTAACTTCGCGGCCGTCAAACTATTCAAAACTTTTCACGGATGAGTACTATCAATCCAGGTATTTTCCGCGAACGGGCACTATCCATCCGGGTATTTTCCGCGGGCGGGCACTATGGGCTGATTTCTCTCCACGGACGAACACTATTGCGTCACGTGATCGATTTAAACCATTAAGAACCGGAGAAAATTTAGTGGTGAACTATAACATCAATTAGTATATACACACTCAGTGATCTTGGCGTTTCAAGCAATATGATTGGTTCGCTATCTTGGGCTAATCAACAATGTACACCTCGGAGCAAGTGGATAATGTGAAAAACAAAATAGCAGGCGTAATCTCGCGTTTCGCTAAAGTTTCAGAAGCAGAAATTTCCTTTAAATGGCTTCCTTTTAATTTTGTCCAGATCACTTCGTGTGTATATACTAAAACAATTATTATTTGTAATCTCGGTGAATAGTGGCTTTCGGGAATATTTACCTCGCCGCTTCGCGGCTCGGTAAATATTTAGCCACTATTCACCTCGATTTCAAAGAATAATTGTTAACTATCACGAACTTTTTTGGCCGTTTGACCATGCGAATGATAGTTGTTGATAGTTGATGATAGTTTGAAGAGAATCAACTATCATCGACTATCATGCGCCGTTTGACCAAGGCTTAAGTGTGATATACGCTGTTTAATGAAAACCAGGGTGGCAGGCCACAAAACTGCCCCAACTGGCGATTTATCAGCTTGAATCCATATTTTAAAGTTATAATTATGTGCCATTATTAAATTTGAATAGCTTAGAGCGTAATTTAAGCGTTTTGTTATGATTTACTGACTGAAACTGAGATGGAAGTCAATAGCAATGTTTCACGAAGAAAATTGGTTTTTCTCATTTCGTCTCTATTATTTGTAGCTGTTGACTGCGGACATTTACCTGTTCCAATGAATGGTTCCTCTTCTGGAGACTCTACAATTTTCCCCAATTCCATAAAATTTAGTTGTGATCCAGGCTTTATTTTGAGTGGATCCGCCTCAAGGATGTGCCAGACTAATGGAACATGGGGCGGCTTCTCGACTGTTTGTAGCGGTAGGTTGAAGGAGCAGTCAGTCATTCAATTTATAAATCAATCAATCAATCCTTTAACCAATCAGTCACTCATTCATTTATTCTATCGTTAATTATTAATCTATTTACTCATTAACTCACTTTTTAAATTGTTCTTTCATTCCTTTTTAATCATTCTGATACATTTGCTCGTCCGTGTCTTCATTCATGTATTTATTTAATCCTTATTTACTTCCACTTCGTTCGCCTTGTTTCCTTTGCACCATCGATACTGTCATTCGACAGCTTTTCAAATATCGCGCGCATATATATTTCGTTGGCGAAGGTCATCCAATATGCGTCATCGCACCAATGTGCGTCATCGCACCAGCTTGTCGTGGACAAAATCTGAAAACTGATTTCGATTTTTATGCATAATCGAACAATGTGCGATCCTCCTTTTCATACTGCAGTTTATGTAACGTTGATGATACCTGCATTGGTCGCTCCTCCCCTTGAATTTGTGTGATTTCCTCCACATCATCACAATCCTCCTCAAGGCAAACTCTCTGCCTATAACGAATAACACAAGGCTACACGTGTCTCTCTTAATCTTCAAAGTAGTCTTAGGGGAATTAATGGCCTGCTGGTCAAATGAAAGTACAGACGAACAGACGGACCCACGCATGTACTTAAAGCTTGCAACGCTTGATGCATGGCTTAACGCATTTATCCGGCTGGGTCTGACAGCTGCTAGGGACGTTTGAAACTGTTCACTTTCAGGGATTTTAATAGCTACATTGGGTGTAATTTCGTGGGTAAAAGATAAAACATTTTATTTCTTGGGAAATCTGATCATCGCTGTTCTGCTAGCTGACTTTGTTGTAATCAAATTTGTCTATGTTTAGCCGTGGATTGCGGTCCGTTACCACCTTTGCAATATGGTAGTTACAGAGGGAAAAGCACAGTGTTCCCAAACGTTGTGAACGCAGTTTGTGATGTGGGATTCATTCTCCGAGGATCATCACGTGTTAAGTGTCAAGCAAACGGAAGGTGGAGTTTGAATGATACTTTTTGTGACGGTAAGTGATAAAAACGTAACTGCATCTCTACCAGAATCTCAAAGGTATGTTTTTTTTTTCACTGAGAGAAGTGCGTCGTTAGAGTATTCGATAACAAAGTAAAGAGGGTAGAAGGCGGCAGCTGTTTATTGGTTGAATGAATGTTCTGAATAGTTTACCAAACGTCGCCAAGAATTAACACGTCATCTGAACCAGGAAATCAGTTTACAAGTTTCAAAACTTCATGTAAAGTTACTCCTAGTCACGTTTACCCTGTTTTTTGTTTGTTTTTTTTTTCTACTATAAGTGTTACCTTAGTGCACTTTAGCACCAAATAATTTGATTTACTAAACTTAGCTTTGCTTAAAGTAGATTAATTGACTTAAACCTTAAATTAGCTAAGTGAAGTTTATCTAAGGAGGAAAACTTTATTCCGGATTAAGACTTTTTTCAGTACAAAGCTCATATAGGTTTACACTTTATTAGCAAAGGACTGTGGAAATGTACCAAGGCCGCTCAACGGATCTGTGATTGGTGACAAGACTACATATCTAAGTGAAGTGGAATTTAAGTGTGACGCAGGATTTTACCTCCAAGGATCCGCCACCAGGCGTTGTGAAGCCAGTGGCCAGTGGAGTAGAGTGGAGGTCACATGCCAAGGTATATGAAATGGGGAATCAACTACACATTTTGTTTGTTTGTTACCCCTAGGCTTTTGGAGGGCAGACACTCAGATTGACGACTGCCTTGTTCATTTATTGTTTAAAAAAAAAAAAAAACGAATCCTTTCCGCCTCTTTAGTGATAGGGAACACGTCAAATTGGTTAAGATTTTAATTGATGCACTCGCCTTACCTGCTGTTCGTTTGCCTCATTTTATTTACTTTCTTTTGCCGTCGTCTGCGACGAGATCTTTTACTCTTCAGACGTACGACGTCAACCAATAGCATCTATTTGTCAACATTACCACAATTTGAAAACTATCGTCTACCTTTACAAGTCTTTAAAAGACAAGTGTTAAGAGTAATGGGTTTTAACTATCTCCCACAGCCTTTTCAGTTTCTTAGTGGTTAAGGGAGAAAATAGCATTATAATGTAATGGCGATTGTCAGTAAAATAATCTATACCTATTTATCGTGTTATGATAAGGAAGCAAGCATCGATCCTCTCAACATTTGATTCCGAATGTTCCATTGGATACAGCCAGCGTGGGCTATAAATAACGACGCCTTTATTCGACCCCGTGCTTGTGGAGATTAGTTGAGCTCTCCGTTGATTGAGAACTTTATTTCTTCCAGCGGTTGATTGTGGTCCTTTGGCTGCTCCTGAACATGGCGTTGCCCATGGTAACTCTACAGCATATCCCAATACGATCACCTTTAGTTGTAACACAGGATTCTCCTTACACGGGGCATCCTCTCGAACATGCCAAGCAGACGGGACATGGACGAGTGGAGAAACGCATTGCCAAGGCACGGTATTTTCTTCCTTTCAGTGTATCACAGCTTTTTCGAAGTATGGTACATGTAGTGTCTTCTAGCAGTCTGTGAGATGAGAGGATTAACCTGCACAAAATTAAGATGAATGCAGTTGATGCCAATCGCGGGTAGTTGTTGCAATATCACCCGACTTGGCAGCCTTTCAAGCGTAAGTAGGTAAGCTAGCTTCTATGAGGTGTTTTTCCTGATGCAGTGCTTTTTGATTCGAATCGTAAAGCGGCTTAAACCAAAGTTAAAACAAAGACCGACTATAAAATAAGGTAAATGAAAGCTCGATGTAGATATATACAAACGGCCTTAATGCGGCAAGACGAGAATGCTTAAAAGACAGATTGCCTAAGAGTGTGGAGACACTTATTCACACCAATAACAGCGAGTTAAGAAGAAAAAAAATCCACATACAAGAGCAAGAACAAAATATATATAGTGCCGGATTATTTTCCACGTTCAATTGGAAATTGCTCCATTTGTGTCCAGTTTTTGTTATCAACTGCATACTCTTATTTGTAGGAGAAGATTGTGGTAAACTGTTACCTCCTGAAAATGGTTGGATGTTTGGTTCTGACACATCTCACCCCAGTGTGATAGTGTTCAGTTGTGCACATGGGTACAGTTTAGAAGGGTCCACTGAAAGAACTTGCTTGAGGAATGGTTCATGGAGTGGTCAACAACCAAAATGCCTTTGTAAGATATCTTGCATTGCCTTACGATCAATCAAAATGGGGGTCCAGATCTCATCGAGCAAGATTCTCATGAAACATACCAAATCATCGTTCTTATTCTCCTAAATAAAAATCCAGTGTTTTGCCTAAAGGGATTTGATTTGGCTGCAAATGAAATTTTTCGATAAGCAGAGAGATACGGAATATGCTAAAAAAAACCTCTCATTTCCGAATACAAAATTCCAGTTTCCAAAAAAATTGGCGTTACATATATAGGGTTTCTTGGGGCGTTCTCTAAAGTGGTTTTGTAGGGAATCTTGAGGACCAGCTCACAATCATAATAGTAATCTTCAAATTGAAAAAAGAAAAAAAAAAAAAAAGTCTTTTTATAGGATTACACAATTACTGGTGAACCAGTAGTTTCCATTGTGGTCCTTGCAAACAAATGAAACAAATGGTCTAAATTGAACATAACATAATTAAGAACCCCAACCGGCCGGAGGCAAACCAGTTGGCTATTTACAAGCGTGGCCAAGGATCTGAACTCGGGGCTACCGTGAAACAAATCTAGTGGTCAGGGTGGGACTCGGACCCGGGAGCGGCGGATTACAAGTCCGACACTCTAACCACTCGGCCACACTGCCTCCTAAATTGTAATCTTAGTAAGAGTGATCTTGGTATTGAGCCCCTCTGCCACATCTTTTTTTCGTTGCTTTCACAAAATACTTTGGAATTAAAAACTAGAAGAAGCCAGAAAAGCAGTTATTCACGGTTTTGCGTCATGTTAAAGCTGTTTCACCTTCGTTTTGTTAACTGACTTTTGGTCGTAACTTTTCCGACGACTGGGTCTCATCGCTCTCTACAGATTTTTTGTTCTGTCTTCACTTAATCATGTACAATTCAATTACGATTTCGTACTTTTATAGAAAGTATTCCCCCCTGTCTTTTTTACTCATCTATTTCTTTTCTCGCACTGCTGTATCTAGAACAAAGGTATTACTCCGATGGACAGTAAATAAATATCGATTGATCAAAGTTATGTCCTCTCTCTTTGAACAGCTCACTGGTGTAACCGGGCTCCGGATATCCCTGCATTTGCATACCAGACATGGACAGCTGAGAGAAATCGTTACGAGGAGGGAGAACGTATCTACTACAGCTGTAAAGCAGGCCTCATGATGATCGGCACTCCGATGAGAAAGTGTGTAAAGGGTCGCTGGACAAAAGCTAATTTCCACTGCAGCGGTAAGTATTGTCAGTCTGTGTGTATTAGGACAGCAACGAAAGCACTGGCTTTTCGCCCTCCATTGAAAGCATTATGGTAAATTAGGATCTAGCAATTGGCCCAGATTGTCTGAAATGCGAGTGACTTTACTTCGAAATGTCGCGGAAAACATATTTTAAATTTTCTTAACAGTGCTTTTTGGTTAAATGATATCAACCGTGACCAAACTTATGTGATACCTCCATGATTTTTGAAATCTGCAACCAGTTAATCTTTGTTTAATGATAACACCTGTCGATGATTACAGTAAGGTGCAAAAAGTAACTAAAATAAAATTCAATAATAGGACCTTTCTTGACTGACATTCTTATTGCTTTGTTCTACTCGAAACCACCATTTAGAAGTGCCGTCTTTTAAAACATCCTGACAAACAAACTCCTATTTAAACATTCGTGTCGGCGGCGAACGTTTGTTACTTTAGCTCGCCGTGCAGCATCAACTGCATTTGCTGGGAGTTTCGAGATAATTTCGAATTCCTTTTGTTTACTTTTAGCGCCAAACTGTGATGCTCCCCCAATTCCAAAATTTGCCTACCTTACTTGGGCTCGTGGTGCACGGAGTAAATACCTCAACGGCGAGACTGTATACTACAGTTGTCGAGTTGGTTATGAGCTTGTGGGAATTCCTTATATCGAGTGTAAAGACAACGGCTGGACACAAATCGACTTTACTTGCAAAGGTATCTACACTCTAACCGCTTTCACTCCCAAGATCTGATTGTTAATTCTCCCCTCTAGCTGCTACACATTTCCCCGCGAATAAATTACGAGAATTTGGTCCTAGATCCAACCTCGCTCCCAGGGTCTCTCATCTTCCCGCACCCCCGGAGCGAGCTCCATGGAGCGGTAAGATGAGAGACCCTGGGAACAAAGTTGTGCTAGATCAAAGTAACAATTTCTACCTGACAAGCTTGAGTATTCTCATTACCTATTTGCTGGATAATGTATGGATTTTATGGGGAGAAGTTACAGGTTAATCATATCTGGGAGTTGAAGGGTTAACATATTTCCCCACACAGTCAGGAATCCCATTTACGCCAAAGCTTAGACACGTTTTAAAGCTGTTTTGTTAAACTCGGTTGAAAATTTATTTTTTCTGTCGACTTTAAATATAGCCCACGGGAAATGAAAGTTAGTGAAAACTTGAAACCTACGGAAAATTTAGTTTTTCAGTTCCTTGTCTCTGATTTGCATTTAGTTAAAACCGGTTTTACTAAACGAGTTTTTCCTGTGTAAATGGGGTTAGGAAGGCTAGTCACACCCCCCTCCCCTTTCCCCACGAATGCACCACACTCACTGACTATATATACTTTGAAGTAAGGTGAAATTGCTGTTTCTTCAAATGAAAAAAGGTGTGGTTCAAAGCTCATAGAGACCGAATTGGAAAAGGATCACCAACAAATAAATGGTTAACCGTCTCTGATTCTTGTTTACAAAAAGAGCGGAAATCATTCGTTGTTTACCAAGTTTTGTACAATAGTGACTTGGCGAGGAGTGTGGAGTAAACTACCCTCAAAGTCTCTAATGCAGATAGGGATTATTCTATATAAAGTGCGTACGAACGATTCTGTTCACGAGTTGCGATGCATTATAAAAGCGAAGAGTGAGTTTTTTTGATGCATCGCAACAAGTGGATGAAAATCGCTTAAGCACTTTCCACGGTATGATGTCTTTTTTTTATATATACATACTGAGATTTTTTCACATTTCAATTCAAAGGTAGGAAGCGATTGACCATGAAAATACATCGTTTGTCCAATCAGAGACACAAACGATAATATTTTACAGTGTAAATCTCAGCAGGTATGAAAGTGACCTTACAAAATGATCGAGAGACCCACTTACCAGCTTGCATACTTCATGCAATGTCTCCTCACTCGAAAGAGGGAAGAAGCCGCTGCCTTCAATAAAGACCACGAGTCGAACAACTTGCACAAATTGATATGGGATGAATAGGGGAAGTTTAACGAATTTCCTTTCTCTCCTTGTTGTAGCTGTTGATTGCGGTTTGTTAGGCAGCCCCTTGAACGGTGGCATCACGAAGAAGACAGGAAACACTTTTGGAGCAGTATACGTGTTCGAGTGTGATGAAGACAAGGGCTACCTCATGGCGGGGTCTAAAGAGAGACGATGCCTAGCTAACGCCACATGGAGCGGAGTACAACCAGTCTGCAAGTGTAGGTTTCATATATCCCACTGTTGTAAACCTTTCATACTAAAGAAAGCTTGGGAACGATTTTCACGAGCGTGAGGCAGTGAAAAATCCTAAACTGCGGGCCTTGTCGGTACCTTTTCAATTTATAAAAATTACTTTTTCTTTCTTCGACGACAAGTTTAAAAACATGCCATTATCTCTTAAAAGCGAAGCCAACAAGGCTTGCTTAAATGCGCTCAAAAGAATAATAATCATAACCGCCATTGTGGAAGTGATCCATGAGGAATCCAATTTTCTGGTTACAGTCTTTAGACGACGTAACTAAGAATTTATCATCCCTCTTATTAAACTTCTCTTACTTCAATACCCTTTGTCTTTTTTAACCCAACGACTAAGCGAGACCTTGATAGCACCTTTTATGGCGGCAGCACATTGATTTCAGAAGAATTTGCCATAAAAACTATTCTTTTATCCTCATTTACTGGAGATATTTTTCTGTGGCAAGATTTTTTTGGATAATTTTCCTTACTAGTGATTTTTCAATATGTCTATTGTTCCTGCTAAAGTAGAGACACTCAAGTTTTCAAAACAAGGGCAAAAGGAATATTTTGCAGTTTTCAGTGTAAAGCTTTGTCGCAAACGTCAAGTTCGACGCAATCAAAAACCTATTCATCCCTTAGCAGTAGCTCACGACTGTAATACTATGAAAACAGTTGCGAAGAAAATGTTTTCCGTAGTCGATACAGCAAAACGGCACTCACAAAAATATTAACCTGTCAAATTCAGAAGAGCCGATCGTTAAAGTTAGGATTTCCTGTGGGTGGGCATATTCAGCGGAACAGTAACGATTGTGTATCGTCTGCGTTTAGATTTAGTTACTTTGTCATCTATGTTCTTGCGATGAAATGATCGATGAAAATGTAACCATGATATATCTACATTTCCTCGTCTTAGTGCGAAGTTGTGATGCTCCAAGCCAGCCATTGCACGGGAAGTTTAAGTCAGAGTCTCGACGCAAGTACTACTTTGAAAATGTAGTGGGGTACCTGTGCAATAATGGATACTCTCTTCGTGGTCATGAAAGGACGAAATGCTTGATTCATGGTAACTGGAGTCATGCACCACCCACTTGTAAGGGTACGTTGATTGGAATTTTTTAGTGCTCATTCTTTACGTCCCAATCTCTAAGTAACGAATTCAGTATTCCTCACTAGAAATGTTGTTTTGATCACCCGCTCTTATTGCGTTCGTTCAATTATTAAGTCCTCTTGTGTGGATGTTGAAACTGTCTTTATCAGAACGCAAAACGTGTTCGTTATTGGCATTCACGAAGGTTGCCTCTTCCGAATGGACGGCGTTAATTGTGTCTGAAATAACTTGAAATTGTATCGGTTGTGGTTCGCTCGCTCATTAACTGGTCTTAAAAACTCACACCATTCCTATAAAAAAAAAAAAAAACAGATGCTAAACTAAGGGCCGGTTTTATGCATTTGCTTTAAGATCTTTGGGACGCATGCATTTGCTTTAAGATCTTAGTGAAGCCCTGCCATTTTTTACGATTGTTCTCGTTCGTAACATGCTCCCCGTTAAAAGCTTCTTTCTTCTGTTCGAAAAGGCATAACGGTTTCTTTCATTTTTTTCCATCAATACCCGCATTGAATTAATTTTTGAAAAATCTCTGATATGGACAGGATGTTCCAAACCTCTTGGTTTAAAAAGTAGAATGATCTTCAGCCGCCAGCTGTCAGCGTCATCAGAGCGAGATTCGCGTCATACTGCCCGACATGGCCGTCTTGATGGTAACAGCGCTTGGTGTTCTGCGAGAAGCAGCTTTGCTAAATATTTTCAGGTTCGTAAAAACTATGCTGGTAAAGCAAAGGACATTATCCATAATGATTTCCATCTAATCCAAAATTGGTGTTTTGATATTTGTCTTCGGCTCAACCCTGAAAATACAAAGCTCATGCTCTTTAGTAGCCGCCCGATGAGTCGTAGATTGCCCGATTTTAAGCTTTCGTTGCTCGGGAAGGAACTCACGCCCTCAGAGTCCGTCAAGGATCTTTGGTTAACATTCGACCCTACTTTGTCATTTAACAACCACATCTCAGTGACAGTCTCATCTTGCAGGAGTATATTAGCTCAGATCAATCGGGCAAAGCACGCATTTAACTCTAACCTATTAGTGATCATCATAAATGCGCTTGTTTTCGGCTAATTATACTATTGCTCTTCAGTCTCGTCTAACACCGCTGCCAGTAATATGCAAAAACTACAACTTGTTCAGAACTCAGTTCGCAGCTCGGATAGTTAGTGGTGTAAAGAAATTGGAACACATGACCCCATCACTTAAGAAATTGGAGTGGCTCCCTGTAAGAAAGCAGGTTTACTTCCGAAATGCTATTCTCGCATTCAGGTGCATGACGGCCGTGCCCCGACCTATCTGATGTCACACTGAGTTTGCCACAAGAAGGCAGATATCTCACCGAATAACAAGAAACTCCCAACAACTTAATATTCCTTTATTTAAAACCACTGCTGGTCAGAGATCATTTCACTACAAGATGGTAAAATTATGGAACTCGTTAGACAGTGATTTAAAACTGTGTAAAGACCTTACTAACTTTAAGAACTCTTTAAAATCTAGGATGTTGAATGATTTTCTTACAACAAAATAGTTTTAACATATAGTTTTATATTTTTTACTATACATGTACATCTTTTATTCTTAATGTATTGTACTGTTCACTGAAAAAACTTTTTAGGGAGTGTTCAATAAACTTATTACTATTGCTATTCTCAACTAAACAGTCACTATTTCTGCGAGAATATTTTTGTAAAGCAAGGATACATTTCTACGTAGAGGTTAAAAGTGACATGCGTTTTAAAGAACAAATGCCATGAACTTGAAAGAGTCACTATTGGTTCTTTCCTGGGGACGAATGTAGCCATTAACTGCCATTCGAGTTTCTCTTTACCATCCTTTTCCTTCTGGTCTACTCTTAACCCGTGGTGATTGTCTTTCCCTGCCAACCATGACTGTAAGTTTCTGTTGTCTTAAAATCTCTTTATATTTCCTCTAAATGACACAATATAATGTGACAATGTATTTCGAAATTCGAATATACGGCTGAGCCTCCACAAAGGGACAATTCTCAAAAGCTTGCACCAAGACGTGGTCCCAATGTCTGTGAACGGACACCCCTTCTAGTCACGGGAATGTCTCTTCACCCAAAAACCAAATGTTTAACTTTAATCCTCTCTTTTGTAGATCGATTTTGGCCGCACAGTTGAGGTGACGTCTGTTGCCACTCAAGGACATCCGAGAGAAGACAAATGGATGCAGAGATACGTACTGAGATATTCACTGGGGAAGAATTGGTTCACTTACCAGGAATCACGGCGTGATAAAGTAATAGAACATTAATTGCTTTCTTTCTATTGCTTTGTCGACGCGGTTTTTATAAGTAGTCATGCAATAAGCATGAAATGTTTCGGATCGAGTCTCAGTCCTATCACAATAAGGATAAAATCGCATGGTGGTTCCTCCAAATTTGTTTTTAACAATTTTATTTTCCTCGTGGAAAGGTGTTTAATGGAAACAAGGATGGCAGCAGCATTGTCAGACACTATTTAAAGGAGCGGCTGGTGGCAAAAAAATTGAGAATACTACGCCACGAGAACTCGCGAGACTTTATGGGGTCCACTGTGTGCTTGAGGGCCGAGGTGTATGGATGTTCCTTCGAAACAGGTGAATATTTCATTGTTATAAGTAGTTTCTTGCGTAACACTTGTGATGGACCAAGAGCAGTCCTAGCAGTAAAAGGGAACCGTGAACAAGAAATCTACATGATATGAAAGGCGCGAAGGAAATAAAAGCGTTTGATGGAATGTAAGAATGAAGCGTAAAATGAACGCGACAGCCGGTGACAACTAAGGGAAACGTCTACATAGTTCACAAATTCACCACTGCTTGTCGGCATTGAGTATTTACAGCTATCAACTGTAACTTAAGTTAGGCTTGAGAATCTCTTGAACCGATATGAATAGACAACACAAATTGTGAATTAAATGTGCCTAGCCAACATTCTCATTTTACTTAATAACCGTATCCTTGTCCTACTTTAGACTGTCTTACCTTCGGTTCTGAAGTATTTGCTCACTGGAATTCCGTCAAGAAACATACACGCTACATTCATGGCTACGTTACGAAGGTTCGCCAAACTAGTGTTGATGTATCTCCCTCGGGTAAACATGGCGGAAACGCAAACAGTATCTTTGAATTACCGAGAGAAAAGGAATTTTACGTTATCAACGATAGAAAATCCAGTTCACAAGAGATACGCATTGGGTCGGAAGTCATCGTAGCTTCCTCGGACAAGGTCGGCTTTTCCCAAGGCATAGTGACGAAGAAATATTTTACCTGGTACGGAGTTGAAATTGGCAACGGAAAGACGGTCTGGGGGACTGTGGACAATATCAGGCTTCTTAAAAGACCAATTTACTGTGAAAAAGAATATATAACGGCATAAAATGTTTCATTTTTTTCAAGGAATAATTGACTGGACATTTTGAAGCAACTCTGTGCAACTTTAATTTTTTTACGATTAAGATAGTGGGTACCGTTCTTTTTTAGCCTTCGTAGAATGTTTAAGAGTTAAAGAGACTGAATCTTAAAGAGTTCCACAACTCTCACTAGAGAGTCAATTCTTAATCTAATTATTTTGGGTTTTGGTAATTTTTTTTCTTTTTACAACAGCATAGATTACTCACAATACATAAACTGTCGTACAAAACATCACTAAAAATGAGCTGCTTACAATCTATTTCATACAATTATTACAATACTAACACTACCTATAACTTTGGATTAATTTTGAATGCACGAAAGCGTCTATGAATTAACATGGAGGGCCCAATTAAGTATCATCAGTAGTCAGACAATGATCAAAAGATCTTAACTTGCAGATTGCCTAGAAAAGTCAAACAGGTTGTGTATTTCTCATCTTTAATGCTTCGTGTTACGTTGAAAAAGACAGATAAAAAAGGACAACTTCATCGACTTCTAGCTAATATTTGAGAAAATAAATTGTATTTTTGAGAAAAAATTGTGGAGGCTTGGGAACAAGTGATGACACTGAAACTTCTTCCGTCATATCAGGTTCGTGTGCAGGCTCGAGCTACTAGGTTACACTTTCACTTTCGCTCACCACATAATATGTCACTTATAAACCCAGGTTTATAAGTGTTTTTCGAGCCATTTCCCTCTACAGAAGCTCCCATGTCGGCATCATTAAGCTGGAATGTGGGTAGACGCAAGTCTCTGAACGAAACATAGGTGAGAGATGGTTTCATGTAGACTGGACCGCCAATGATGCTTTACTGCCAGCTTGGCGAGTTCACAAGTGAAGTTGTCTCTCTGGCCCATCTGTGGATTGCTTCCAGGACCTACCAAGGCTATGCGGCCAAGTTTTGACTGGTAAAAATTTCAGTTGATGCGATATTTTGCTGGTAGGACTGGATGGCCTGACATAACAATTCTTTGAAATGATAACAATTCTTTGAAATGGAAATGATAAGAGTTGCCTTTTCGAGTTATGGCGGATGGAAATGATAAGAGTTGCCTTTTCGAGTTATGGCGGAATTGCCCAGAATTCTTTTCGGGCATGAACAAGGCAACAGTTGTTTTCGCGACACTGGCTTTTATCAAATGGAGAAACAAGGGCTGGCAGATAAAGTGAGAAGGAATTTTCTAGCCAAACTACAATATCTGGCCCTGAAGTGTGATTTTAACGCAAACTGTTGATTTTTTTAGCAAGTTTTTATCTTAAAAGATTGACACGTTTTTGGTGTTGCTCTTGGAGCAAAAATGCTGGACTTTGGGATTTCTTGCCATACGAACGGTTCACTGCAATGAAAATCAGGAATCATTGTGAGCGTTTTAGGTTGCAATAGGTGTCATATCAACCAGCCGGCACAATTTACACACATACATAATGTTGTTTCTTGAGTTCAACAAGAAACAAGTATCAAAAGTAGTAACGGTATTATCTAGACATACGTGTCTACTTAGTGTGCAAAGGGTCAACCACCCTGCGCTTAAACTGGCACGCAACGTATCCACCGAGCCGCAATTTCCGGGCGCACTCTTTTCTGGTAGTCGATACAAAATAACAGACTACAAAATCAAGAGAACTGAAAAAGTGGTGCTTCTATTGGGTCTTCGTTTTCGTAATTGGTCTTCGTTTTCGTAGGTCTTGCTTTTCGTAGGGGGTCTTAGGTCTTCGTTTTCGGGGTCTTCGTTTTTGAAACTACCTTGCCTTCACTACCTTAAGCGGCCAGCCACATTTTGATCGTTCAAGCTAGCAACTGAGTGACCAGGAACTTGGTATATTATTATTTATATCACAAAGACATCAGTCTGGGTGGATTTTCACATGGCAGACGATTGATCTTGAGTAACCTTCTTGATGCCTTTGCATTTTATTGGTCCAACACGGGGTTCCTCTTCCAGAAATATTTTAAAAGTATGTTACCATTTCTTATACATTTCTTAAATTTGTAAATGAATATATAATTCAACCTTTGGTTGCAATTTTTTTCAAATAAATAAACTATCCAACTATCTATCCGAAATGTTGAGCCATCTAATGAATACGATGATCCGCCTTCTCTCGTAAAGAGGTTCGCGGCTGATCTTGAAACACAAAATGATCAGAATACGAAAGAGAGAAAGAAGGACGTTTATTCGGCTGAGGACGCCCTCAAGAGCTTGTGGAAATGTCGTGAAGGGAGTGAATACAGTCAATATGGATTTTGAAGTCTGAAAACTAGGTGAAAACGCTATTAGAAAGCCTCGAATGGCAAGTCTAACTGTGACACCTCGGGGTTGACTTGGACGATTAAAATTAAAATGTAAAAATACAAAAATACATAAAGTATGAGGACATTGTCATCATTCAACCTGCGTCTAGGCAGTCTCTTTTTCATATTTCAGCATTGGAGGAAACCACCGTCGGAAACGTTGCACAGTCACTGTCAGCCCTATGTGGCAATTGGGGGAGAGGAATTGATGAAAACCTTACACTGTTCAATGACCGCACAGAAGCGATTCAAGGATGATTCTCGACGCAATCCTGCAGCCGCTTTGTATCGCCAAGGAACTTAATCTTCGATATGAGCAAAGCATAAATTGCAGTTCTCTTCCCAAGAATAGAATTGATTACATTATGTTCTGTGGCGACCAACCGATTGGTGTTGTCGAAGCTAAACGACAAGGTTGCGATAAAGATCAATCTGTGGCGCAGCTAATCGTTCAACTCCTGCTTCTTGCAGCAGAAGACCCGAACTTTTTCCATTTCAGTATTTTGTCCGACGCATGCCATTTTATTTTGGCTGGGCTTTCTAAAAACAAAGTGGTTTTCTTTCAAAGGGTGTTCATCCCATCCAAATAAGAAGTTTGAAATCTACAGAAGATCTGCTTTCCATAACAACTGAGATAACATGGTTGATTGACCTTGCAGTTATCTCGAGAAAAACAAAACGAGCAATCGATGACTATCTCAGTCTTTGAATTCATGATGATGATTACCATGTTGTAGACTCTGGATACTTTTCTCCGAGTCCTTCCAAGCAACTTTTTTTGCCAAGTCCTCAAGTCGAAACGAGCACTATCGAAGATCCTGATGAATATTCAACAACGAGCAGTGAAATAGAACAAGAATCAAGATATCATTAAATGTATTTCAAAAACTCATTAATAATTCATGAGCTGATTAGCCTATCACACGAGGCAAATCGATCACGTGTATGAACCTTTATAACCGGTATAGAATGATCATTCTGAAAAGCCCAGAGAGGGTTTTGATTTCTGTCTCGGGGGAAATCGGGGTACAATTCATAAACAACGAAATCATCACTGAATTATTAATGAAATATGATTACTGTGATCGTTAATAAAGATCACGTTAATTATAATACCAAATTATTCCCCAAAAGGCAGCATACAAAAACAGTAACCGCAGTAAACAACAAAGTTTATTTTCCTGATAAATTCTTGTTAGAACAGAAATTCGTTCTTTTACAATTTCCCATTGTTCGCAAAATTAATTGTGCAGTTTTGAATACTCTCAACTTCAACTCTAAATCCTATTTCTTCCAAGTTGGCGTCCTTATTTCTTCTTGAACTTTGCCACTCGTCAAAAATTTTGTAAGCCCACTTTGTGGCATACCGAGTAGCCCTTGGAACACAACTATCCAAGTAATCTTTCTCTTCCTTCGCATTTTTTGTTTCTCGAAACACGCGTTTGGGCGGCATTTTAAGAAAAAGGGTTCTGTCCTCGTGTACCGGTTCACAAGAGCTGTTACAAAAGACCGAACACCACACAACAGCTAACCAATGACTCCTAAACAAAGAAAGAACAATGGTAATTCCCTTGTGAACCGGTACACCAGGACAGAACGAGAAAAAGCTTTCTCAACTTTAACAGCAGCCGAACAAAGAGCACTTTTCCCCTCTGTTTGTAATTAGCTTTTAATGCATTCAAATCACGTTTAGAAAAATCCCTAGAGAGGCGCGGTCTTTGAAGCTATTTAAAAAACTCGGAGCACGTGTTTTATCGGGTCTTAAAACACTCGGCTACGCCTCGTGTTTTTAAACCTGATAAAACACTGCTGCTCGTTTTTTAAATAGTTCGTAATACTGCCTTCTTTTTTTCAGGCCTAGGCCTTTGTATTTAGACTTTTCGTGGTAAAGTTAACATCTAGACATTTTTGTGGCTTCTGGCTTTGAGAGAAAAAAAAAAAAAAAAAAAAAAAAAACAGCGATACTTCGAGTGCCCGATTGCTGGGTCAAAAACCTACTTTTTATTACTCTGGTAAACCCGTAGAAAATTGTCACAAACTATTCATATAATTTCTTTTTCGTTCATTATATTGAAGCAGTAGACGGCACTATATTGGTGCGCCTTGTGATTTACAAACTTTTCCTGGGTTATTAGGGAGCTTAAGCACGAAAGAATAATACGATAATGCGCCGGTCCGGATCAATTCGAAGCTTCAACATCCCTTCTGTGAGGCCTCCCCTGGGCATTTGAACTGTTGAAGGGTGGTTTATTAAAATTCCCGCCCCCAGGAGCAAAAAACGGTGTTCAAATGCCCCATGCACATTTTTTGGTAGAAAGTTGATTCAGCGACCGTGACTTTCTACAAATTGGCCAAGCTTTAAAACCTAGACTTTGTAGACCTTTTCTTCTTCGGTAAAGTGAACTATTAACACCTCCTTATTTAAAGATTGAACACCTGTATTCTATTGGAAAGACTCGACATTTCCGGTTCAAATTCTTCACCTCCCAAGCACATACAACAGGGAGGGTGGGGGGAAGGTGGAAGAGGTGGGGAGAGGTTCTGCAAGCGAGAGACTCCTTTTTCTTCTTGCAATGATTTTGCAACTGTGACAAAATGAGAATGATTTAAATATCATGTTTCCTTGAATAAGCCCCCATGCCCTGTTGAAGTGCCCTCCCCTGAATAAGCACCCACCCTTTGACTAAAATGTCAAACAAGCACTGAGCAGGAGACAATTGCGCTAATTGGTGTGTGAAAAGGAGACAGTCGCGTTGATCAGTAGGATCATGGCGTTCATTAGAATTCTTTGCACTACGAGATCCTTTTTTGCTATTTGCGATTGACCATTTTTCGTATATATTAGTTATAGTTTAGCATTTTGTTCGTATCAAGTTTTCTTCATTCCTTGGAGAGTGTGGTTCGCTTAAGGTTTGGTCTTGTAATCGAGTGAAATAGAATAAAATGTTTTTCTGGTAAACAAGGACCCCTCTCAAGTAAGTGCCATCCTCCCCTCCTTTCTTTCTAAAATAGTAGGGACTGTTACAATTACAACTTTATTTTTAACTTTTTAAGCTTCAACTATGGCAGAATCAGTATAGGAGAATATTTCCTTTTCTATTCCAGTTATTTCTATCTCCATGTTCCTTCAGGAGTTCCTTTACATGCTTTATCTGTTATTTTAATTCGTTCTCTAGTGCTGGGCTTACTTCACAAGTGCCCTCTCTGAGTGAGCATCCTCTTTTCGACAAGTGTCCCTCCTTCTAATAAGTGCCCCTCCTTTTAGCAAAAATATTTAATAAGTGCCAGGGTGTTCAGTTGAGGAACTGTAGTCCATTACTGCAATTCATTTCGAGACATTTCATCAGAGCTGCTCTCATACCTCATCTCTTCATTGCCACCACTAATATATGTGTCTTTTTTCAGTCTTACATTAGCCAATGATTCATTTTGAATCTCTTAACATTCTTGCGATAAGATTTGGTCTATGCCTTTTTTTTTGACAGTTTACCTTTACTCGTCCATGTGGAATAATAGTTCATCGATGTAAATGATTATTGCAGATCTGGTACTTAAGCTTAATAAGAGAATTCCCAGCATTATTACAGAAATGGTGGCTTATCACTGTTATCCAGACCATGTCCTAGATTAATTTTGTTTTGTGGTGGATAGCCTGTGATCAGGCTAGTGAAGGAGTTGTAGTAGGAGTGGTTATGCCAGAGGGGGGCTTGTCTATTGAGGCTTTGCAGCACATGTTTTAGTGCCACTGAGATCTTGCATATATGTTATACCATTAGATGAAAATGTAACATATTTTTTGTAACGTGAAGTAGGAACAATTTTCAACTTATTTCAAACAATAAACTAGTGAACTTAGCTTAACCCTCCAATATAAAGCCTTGCTGTAGATTATAGACAAGTCATGAACAAAATTTAATGGAATTAGAAAGTTCAATATACATGAAAAATCCTTTTGAAAGCATTATAAAGAAATTACTGTGTCTACTTGGATCTTCCAACACAGATACTCTTCCTGTTGGGTAGATGCAAGATCAGCTAAAGACAGTGTAGTCTTTATTTTCTGTTATTGTCTGAAATCATCAATTCTGAAATAGCACATGAACTTGCTTCCTTAGTTCATAGAAATATGGTATAAGTGTCAAGAGTTCCTGGCAAGTCTTGGATGCCAACCAAATGGTGCAAATAGTCCAGCACTGTAACAAACCAATCAAAACACCACAGAACACATCACTCACGTGATGTCTGCCAAGTATAATACGAGACACTGACACGCACAGGCCCCAACAACCAATCAGAATTCTCCAAACTCCATTTTCCATGAACATTGCAAATAAACCTGCAACCATGGCAGCTCGCGTTGAATGACCAGAAGGAAATGAGTAATTGTCCACAGATACTGTAGCAAACATGTCTTCATGGTTGTATACTGGTCTTTTTCGTCGCACAATAACTTTTAAGCCTCCAACTATGACTAGATCGAACATCAATGCAAGAAGCAAATTACAAGCGAATTCTTGTTTTACACCTGAGAAAAATATCACAGAAAAGACCGTACCAACAATCCACGGAACTCCGTGTCCACTAATTTCGAGAAGAATCATCAGCGATCTCCATCTACCCGATTCTTTGTCCGCACAAATGCTTAGATTCCTTGACAATGTGATGTCATAGTTGTAAAGATTTTCGATCAAGCTCAACTGGCTTGTGCTCAGTTCACGCCTGTAACTTTCTTTTGGAGGCACTTCTCTCTTTTCTTTTGATTTACATTCAACCAAATTGTTCTTCGTTTGGTGAACATTGTTAGACTCCATCGTTTTCTTGCGTCCACGGTTCTTCAAAATGGGTTGATGTACGTGAACCATTTGTAAAACGATTCTTTATCGCCGGAACGGTCGATCGCCGGCCGATTAGGTGTATGAGCCCGCGATATTCAACAATAGACAACGAAAGAAAGCAAATTTGTCGGGGGGCTAGAAAGTAACGCGATATTTTGGAAAAATACTGTGTTATCCTCCTCTTGATTACTTTGTTGTCACTTTGAGTTTATATTTTTTAACTATATTTATATTTTTTTATGTGTAAAAAAGGAGGGTATAAAGACTTCTAAATGGTGAAAAACCATGAGCAGCAGTCCCCTCCCCCAGAAAACTAAGAACAACGGAGAGGTTACACAGCCCTCCTTGTACATTGAGAAATTTGTGGTTAACTCCGTGAACGCTATCGGATTTGTTCACGAATATATTCAATTTTGGGTCAGGCTACCGAGAGGGGAAAAGAAACTAAAAATCCCAACTTACCAAGTTGTTTCAAATCGTAATTGGTTCGTTCTCGTGACTTTGTGAGGAAATTGAAATGTGTTGCCACGTGTAAACGTGCGTCAAACATCACGATTCATCTGATGACGTTCACATGAAATAACAAGGAAACACAAATAACTGGATAAAAATCTATTAAAGGCTATGCCTCCCAAGTTTAGTCGAGTCAATGGGGACGACAGGTCCACTGCCAGAGCTTCTGAAAGGGTAAGAAAGATGTTAAGTATTGATCAGTAATAATCATTGTCAGTTTGTCACGACTGACAACGCCGGAAGAAACAGGTTCCCATTCAGTGCAAACCCGGGAGCAACTTCAGAATACCCGTCCACATCATTTACATGTGTCGGGAGGCTTTGAAGATTGAGGCATAACACAATAGATGCTATTCTTATTCTATGACATGTAAATGAGTGGCCGGGTATTCTGAAGTTTAGCCCAAACCCGGAGGTACAGAACAGAAATATTGGCTAAAGATTTTATATTTTCCCCCTTATTCTATTGGTGTACATTGGTAAAAAGCAAAAAAATGAGCAAAAAAGTATATTTATGGGTTCTTAAACATTTATAGTAGGTTGGTATTTTGACGATATGAAAGTGCACACAATGTATTTGGAATAATAAAGTGAAATCTTCTTGAAGGAAAGGTTTATTCCTCAAAAATACCATGCTAAAGAAATCCTGTAGGTTTTTAAATACCCTGCCAAATTTTGGCTGAAATAAGACTCCAAAAGCAAAGGCTACACTCAGATATATTTGACTTTTGCACCCATGAATGACAACCCAGGAATTTCTTTGTTAGCCTTATGATGCAAGGTTAGTTTGCATCTTTTGGGTTGATCTTGTTGGTTATATTTTGAGCAGGCAGACCTCCTCAGGTCTTGTTGCTTAAGTAAAGAGGGTAAAAAAATTGTGAGTTGTCAAGAGAAGCAAACCTATCCTGTATTATAGTGCCCATAAGGATTGCTCACTTCCTTTTCGAAAGGCGTCGCTGTATTCAGGGAATTAATAGTGGGGGTGGGGTTTATGGAAACGAAGAGTGCTCCAGATATCTTTCCAAAAATGCTGGCTGGTGATTTGTTCATACAGATTAACTTACTCTTACCCAGGCAGGGCAGGGGTCTATTTATAGATGACTGTATTCTGCTAAAATATTTGTTCAAGCCTTGTCTTTGGAAGCATAGGATTGCCAGAAATGTGACACTGAAATAATGCATTTTCACATTGTTGGGCAAAAAGATAGCTCTGTGGCCTTTAAAAACATGTCTTCTGGCTTAATTTTGGTACATGATATCTGATGACTTACTTGAAAAGAACAAATTTGATACCTTTCATATAAGTACTTAAATGTATATTTTACAACAAGGTTCAATTTCAGACCTAATAATATACATGAAAAAATTTCTCAGTTCTGATTGGTTAAGATGAATGCAGTTTCAGTTAATTCAGTGCAGAAGAGAGTTAATTCAGTGCAGAAGAGGGTTAATTTAATGCAAAGAAAGAAACAAACCAGGCATTCTGATTGGTCAGAATGATTGGTCAATGTCAATGTCACTTGCAGGCTAGGGTTTGAATAAATTATTTTTGCACCTGATGCGCGCGCTTATCTTCTGCCTAGTTATGAGAAGCTACCTCATATTTTTTCATGTACATTATTAATACATAATCACATGATTTCGAGTGCAATTTGGAATAAATAAGCACTTGTAAATATTTTCAAAGACCACAAATTGCACTCGCCCTATGAGCTCAGGCAATTTTGTTAGTCTTTGAAAAAATTTACTCATGCTTACTTATTCCAAATTGCACTTGAAATCATGTGATTACCCATACAAATTAAATGTAGTTTGATTGAGTTTATTGTATTCAGCTTTCAATCTTGTGAATTATTATTTTATGGATCACCACAGGTCAGCTTACTTGATGACTCAGATGAGGAAGATGGATCTAGCATGTAAGTGACACATTTACCTTAACCTGGTTTGGAGAGATCAGATACACAGTCATAGGTAGCCCGTGATCATTCATCTATTCTACATCAAACCCTCAAACAGGAATACCTGAGGGTCATATTTTTTCTGGTTGTTGAACCTTAACCTGTCTAGTATGGGGCATAAAAACATCCACTTGTACAGGTCCATGGGTACTGAAGGAATAGAAGCTATCATGCAAACAGTATGCTGTACTTTGATTTCAGAAGGGTCTCACTTTTTTAAATTTTTTCCTATTTAAATTTTTTACTCTAATTATATCACTCTTTTTACATTTTTGTACTTTACTTTAAATTTGTAATGCTACTTACCGTAGTTTCTCGGTTAGAAGGTGCACTCGGTTATAAGATGCACCCCAAACTTTGCAATTTAGTCAAGCCAAGTTCCCAAACTGAAAACTAAGTGAAAATACTCGACTAGAAGATGCACCAAGAGGTTGAGAGTTAACAAAAGGATGTAGTAGAGCTGAGAAAGTTTCATGGTTGCTCTGGCGGTGAAAGCAAATTGTGAAAAACTCCCACTAAAAGTCATACTCAAAGGTGTTCGACAGCTGAATATCAACATGCCACAAAGGATGCAAGTTTCAATGCGCCAAAGAGGCTGGATGGATGAAGGTAGGTTTTATCTTCACATTGTTTATTCAGAGAAGGAACCATTTTAGCGAGCAGTATAAACATGATTCTAGGAATTTGAAATGAGGTTCAAACGATTGTTTTGTTGTCATGGATATCACCTTACTGAGCACGTGCTATTAAGCACGTATGCAAATTTCCATTTGTTTGCTTTTTTTATGGAAGTTGATTAGGGTTCTAAAAGCAGTATTCCTTTTAAATTCACAGGAATAAAGGAGTGGATTCTATGCAAACTTTGCTCAACCTCAGTCCAAAAAGCTCTGCTCGTGTGGGATTTGTTTCGTGGTCATTTGATGGAGGCCGTATAAGAAGTGGTTCTTTCAGAACCACCACAAAGGCTCTTTTCAGAGCCACCCTGGTTCTTTTCAGAACCACCAGATCTAAAAAAGTCAGTGACCAGCAATAAGTGTCCTTTTCTTGTCTTTTTAACTGTAAGTTCTGCTAAAAGTGTGATCTTACGATTTTGTTGGGCAAAAATACTTGGCTATAGGATGCCCCTCAATTTCAGCACTAACTTTCCACCCGAAGACAGAATTTTCTTGAAAGAACCATGCGTCTCATAACTGAGAAACTACGATACATTGGAATACTAATGCAAATTAATTTGATGGCCTGCTCCCAAGTTGGCTTGTTAGCTCAATTAGTAGAGTGCTGCACTAGTATCGCAGAGGTCAGTGGTTCGAATCCCGTACAGGCCTGAAATTTTTTTCAGGTCTGATTTTCACTATTGCTTAAATAGTGCTTTACTGCGAAGGATCGTGCTCATATACGTCTCATAACCGCAGTTCACACATATGTTTCATATGTTTGTTGTTGTTTGATTTATCATCTACGGGTTTATGTCGAATTAATTTGATGGCCTGCTCCCAAGTTGGCTTGTTAGCTCAATTGGTAGAGCGCTGCACTGGTATCGCAGAGGTCAGTGGTTCGAATCCCGTACAGGCCTGAAATTTTTTTCAGGTCTGATTTTCACTATTGCTTAAATAGTGCTTTACTGCGAAGGATCGTGCTCATATACACTTCAACTTTGTTGATATATCGAAATTATTTTGTTACTCCCACCGACGCAGCCCCAAACAGTTTCTTTCGAAACTATCACCCTTTATCCACTTAAATTACAGTATGGTAGGGTTTCACTTGGTGCAAATCTCTCTGGCTGTAGCCTGTTCTCCTTCTTTGAGTAAAGGAGGATGGTAAAAATAGCTTGAATTGTACCTGACAGAGGACGATATCCAACAGCTTTCATGATTTCAGGACCCTGTTCAGGAAAAATACTTTTTTGGAAAAATTATTTGGTTTCCATTTTGAATGGAATGCTAGGAAATGGGTTAGGAAAATGTTCAAGGAGGAATTATTTGACCTACATCTAGTTAACAGCTAAAATTTTTTTCCAAACTTGCTAGCTTTTTTCTTAAATCGCCTCGCGGTTAGCTCAATTGGTATAGCGCTGGACTGTTGTGCGGGGGGTCGAGAGTTCGACTCTGGCCGGACCAACACTCAGGGTCTTTAAACAACTGAGAAGAAAGTGCTGCCTTTGTAATAATATCTGCAAATGGTTAGACTTTCTAGTCTTCTCGGATAGGGACGATAAATGGAGGTCCCGTCTCGCAGGCCCTTATACATGATAAAAATTGTGAGACGTTAAAGAACCCACACACTCTTCGAAAAGAGTAGGGCACGTAGTGCCCGGTGTTGTGGTCTATCTTTGTGTAGTGTCTAGTCTAGGGTGAATTGGAGAGGGAAGGTGAGATCAATACATGGACTGAAGTGGCTGCATATTGCACCTGATGTATTCTGACATCCCATCTCACCTTAACTGATTGTAATGCGCGACTGATTATCTATATATTAGTTTGCGCTATATAAATGTTAAATTGTTGTTGTTGTTGTTAAAGTATAGGATATTCAAAGATGATTTCTGCTGACTTATTATGTTGACAATTTCATAAAGATTTGCAGCACCTGACGGTTTCCATCACATAAAACCACAGCCAACAGTGAAGGATGGCATAGCAAAGGTGAAATCAGAAATTAAGGGTGTCATGGGAATAATGCAAGACAACATATCAAAAGTACTGGACAGAGGTTCAAAGTTAGAAGACCTTCAAGATAAATCAGGTAAATTAAATAGAGATGCAGCCACTGTATCTATTTTGAAAAACATATGTTTGTCATTTTAATATAATTATGTTTTAACTTACTCTCTATACAAAGCATGGAGTGCTGATTTTAAGGCCTGATTGATGTAATTTGCATGAGCTTACATGCAGCAGACAACACTCTACTTGAGAAAAGCCTGAAACTCAAGGTTCTCAAAAGGAACAAACAAACACTTAATGTAAAAAGAAACTCAAGAATAATCAGTTTCAATCAACAGAATATTTTAGTCTAGTGTACAGTGTAAGTTTCCTTTTTTTTTTCTTTCATAGTGAGTTAATGTGATGGTTAGTGCACTGGGCACTGGCTTGTTTGCAGGAGTCTGCATTTGAGACATGGGTGGGTTGTTTTGTAGTGTTCTTGGGCTAGAGACAGTATATTATCACTTCAGGTGGTACCAAAGGCAATTGCACATGATATCCCAATTAGAAAGGTCTGTCCTAAATCTGCAGTCTTGGGCGATGCATTATTTTATAAGATATAGGTAAGGGAAGTTTTGTTTCTAAGACAAAAACAATAACAACAACAATAATAATTTATTTCGCATTAGGGTGGGGGGTTACAATGATTAAAAATTACTCAAGAAAAATAAAGAAAAAGAAAAACCTTACATAATTGACACTGCCTGCAAGTAGCACAAGCTAGTCGTGGCAGGCAGTGACAACAATTTGTTAAGAGTCTAAAGCAGCGGAGCTTAATTTCAGACGTCCATCTTGGTCACTCACCACTGACCACAAGGGCTTTTTACTGCTAAAAACAAAACCAAATACTGAGTTGGTTGTGGTTTGATCATGGTCTAGTATCTTTTTAGAAGAATTCATCACTGATTGATCTTTAACCCTTTCACTCTAAACCTCTTTAACTCCTAAGTCTGACTTTTAATTCTCTTCTTAAGCTACTACACATTTCCTTCTAAACTAGTATGGAGAATTTGCATTGCAGCAAATTGGCATTGGGTATCATCTTAACCTCTCTCTACAGGAGTATAACTCAGAAGCAGTGAACTGTTGAGGAAACCTGGCAAAATGCTGGAGGATTACCAGCAATCATCTAGAGCACTTTATCCAGGGGAATCGGCAATGCTCTTAGTAGCTTAATGCCACAGAAAATGAGATAATCTGTAGAATGACCCACTTGGCTAGTGTGTTGTTTTGATTAATACAATTTTTTTGTTTTTGTTAGAGGAACTAGAAATGAGTGCATCACATTTTAGATCTGGGTCCAGAAGACTACAGAGAAAGATGTGGTGGCAAAATTTCAGAGTGAGTTCACATTTTTTTTCCTATATATGAAAATGTCTGCAGATGCTTATCTTTTTCTAGCTTAAAGTTCCTTAGTCTCCCTCAAGAATGTTACTTCTTAGTCTCTTTTGTTAGAATTTTCAAAGTGAATGTCAATTTTGATCTGTTCAAGGATGTCTGAAGTTGTTTATCTTTTCTACCTTTTGTGTTCCTCTTTGTACTTCAAATACAATTCTTCCAAACATTTGTCCCTCTTTTCTTTCAAGAACATCACCCATTGATCCTTTTTGAAGTGTTTTTAACATCTTTGAAAAGGGCAGCCTGTGAGCTTTTGTGACAAGGATGGCATGTATTTCAGCATGATCACCTTTAAAATAATGCATCAAACAATTCAAAGCGTTAAGGACATTTTTCTATTTAACAAATGGTAAACACCACAGCGTACACTATTGAGTTATGGATGCACGCGGGAGGTTGCTAAGCACGAAAGAAGCGTAAGAGTCGCTCGAGGCGATAGCCGAGAGCGACTCTAGCTTCTTGAGTGCTTAGCAAACCTCCCAAGTGCATCCATAACTCAATAGTGTACGCTGTGGTGTTTACCATTTGTTTTATAACATAACATTAACACATTGTAGCTAAAGAGTTCCTTTTATTTAACAAATCTTACGTGACCAGAAAAAAACAAGCGCGCGCGGAAAAATAGTCTTTGCATTTTCTCACGTCAGCAGCGTACACCCATGGGCAAATGGAGGACGCTAAATTGACCAATCAGAGCGCGCGCTTTACTTTGGTTATGTTATAATGATAAATCTGAATATATTTGCGATGAACTGCAATTAATGTGGAGCAGCAGACAAATGATTGTCCAGGAATTAGAAATACCCACAACGTTGCCACAGAAGATTTCACAGGTTGAAAATGTAACCTTTCCAGAAAGCTTACTTTTCCCCATGGTTTTGATTTGTAAGACCTCATCCTTCTTGGGAGGGCGAAATGAGGATGTTGGAAACTACATATACAGTGGTAATGCATCCCATTTTATAGTTTCTGATGTGCATTTATTTTCTACTTCAGCTCAAGTTGATCTTTGCCTTTATTGTCATTGTAATTCTCATCATAATAATAGGTGAGTTTTGCTAGTAATGGTAGCTGCTGAATGCTGGTGAATTTGTCCCATTACACTTTTTGCAACAATCAACTTTGCAATTTGGTGCCCCCCTTTCCAACGTAAAGCGACTTTGCCCCCACCCTCAAATCCTTCAACTAATTTTTTTTACAGTGGCCATTAATAGCGAAATATGTACTTTGTTTATCGCTTTAGAATGATAAGAAATAATTGTTGGCTCATAAAGAAGCCCTTTCTAGAAACTTGGGATAGAGTTGAAAGATTTGGGGGAGAACTGGTAATGGGGGGGGGGGGGCAACTTGGTTTACGTTAGAGGGCGAAGTCTTAAACGTGGTGGGGGCGGACTTAAAATGGGGTGAATTCCCCATAAACCGTCATATATTACGGTTTATGCTGTATACAACTGTAGGGTCAGTTAGTAACCACACTTCTTTATGGTAGCCATAATGGAGGCACAGGAATATAAAAAAATTGGTTATGCTGTGAGCTCTGAAAGGGTGCCCTGTGTGACTCGTTTCCCTTCCGTTGTGTTTACAGTTCCGATCGTCGTGAAGAGTAAAAAGAAGCCAGAAGATAACTCCAGATGAAGGTCGTGTTTCAAAAATAAATAGAAGAGTAAATGTATTTTATTTTAGCTCAGGATTATGATTAACAGTCAGAGTACCACTAAATGAAGTCTATCTAGGAAATTGCAGTAAGAGGAAACAATGAGAAAAATGAACAACGTTTAGGTTTCTTTACATGGACGTGGCTCCACAGACTTTTGTATAAGAATACGTTACATTGATGGAACGCAAATTGAAAATCTAACAGCTTTGGCCTGACACTTTTTTTTTCCAGTATATGTGTACTCGTTGTACTCGTATAGTGATTTCTATTAGAAAGATGTTCCTCAGTTGTCACTTACATTTTAGTTCAGTTTTCTCCGCGGGAAGCAAAGTACATGTAGTTCATTGAGGTACGTATATTTGCGGGTTGGAGTTAAATTCAAAATCTGTGAAAGATATGAGACTCTTTTTCAAAGTAATGTTTATGAAAAGCATACAAAGGTTCTAAACAGTTCTTCTAGCGGAGTGTTCATTTTGTCTAAAATAATATTCACACAGATAAACTCATTGTGACTAAATTCCAAGCGACACAGGGGTGGATCTAGGGGGGGTGCGCATCCCCCCCCCCCAGATGACTTGCGGCTTTTTAATACAAGTGGTATTCTGCAAAAAAAAAAAAAAAAGAAACTATGTGGTTTATTGGTGTTGAAGTAGAGCAAGAGACGAGGTTGAGGAATTTAAGTTAAACGGCGTAAAAATGTTAGTATGGCACTGAAGTTTGGAGCATTAGCCCTTCTAACTTTACGTCCGGTCACCAGTCAATAACGCCATTCTTTAGTGGTGCTGTGGTGCATCCCCTCGAAAAAATCCGGGATCCGCCCCTATATATATATATATTCCCTTAGCTCCGGTTGGAGCATAGTGGAAGTGGAAGTGGAAGTGAAGTGGAAGTGGAAGTGGTTAATGGGATCCGCCCCTGCAACATGATATTTGCGATGCTCTGACGGATTATTTCGTGGGTTGGAAGTCATAATTAAGCTATAGTTAATAATTATCCACCGAAGTGGAGGTGAATAGGGGTGTAAATATCCACCACTTTCAACGACAACAAGGTGAATAATTGTTGTAGTGCACACCACAGAGATGCCAAAAAAATTAGTTTACCTCTTTCAATTACCGAAAAATGGCGCACTAGAGTTATGAAGCCCAGAAAATTGTTTCCTGTTGCTCACTTAGGCATGTGCAATCAAACTTGAACAAGTATACCCGAGCACTTCTGCCATAGAGATTCTTCACTCAAAAACGATCATAATAAGATCAGAACGAGGAAGTGTTACATTAGAACTTTCCTCCGAGGGCAGCCGTTTTCATTCTGCAGCGATTGAGGGAAAATAAGTGTGCTATGGAGTGAATAAATTCAAATAACTGCACGAAACTTACTTTCGAGAGTTCGAGCTCTGGCCGGATCAATACTCAAGGTCTTAAAATAACTGAGGAGAATGTGCTACCTTTCTATAATATCATGAAATGGATAGACATTCTAGTCTTCTCGGATAAGGACGAATAAACCGTAGGTCCCGTCTCCTGCATCTATTGGTTGGTTAATTAGGTTAGGCAGGGGACGTTAAAGAACCCACATACGAGATTACTGTGATGTGGTCTGGCCTGTTTACTGGGAATTGGGGGGAGGGGGTATTTTCAACTTCTTTTGATTCGTTGTAAACTGCTACAAGCAGTCTGGCAAAGTCCCCCGCACAGGGTTGTAAGAATGGCCCTGAAAAGCCCCTAGGGGAGTGGTCATCCATCCATCCATCCATCCAATCACGGAAAACGGTTGGTGAAAGTTTAGGCTTGCATCCAGACGGGGAGAAGTTGACATGATAGAGGGCGTGGTTTGAAAGGAAGAAAGGAAAAAAAGAAGTAGAAGTAGTAGAAGTAGACATCTATATTTATACAGGATAGCCCTTTCAGTGTAGTAAACACTGGTATCAACGGGGATCCTGTTACCCAACCATCCCACCCCAGGGGAGGACATCCATCACACAGTAATCTTGGGCGTGGGAAATTAACGTCTCCTGCCCCTAACCCTGGAGGAGACGGGACCTCCATTTATTCATCCCTATTCGAGAAGACTAGAATATCTAATCATTTCTTGATGTTAAAGAAAGGTAGCATATTCTTCTCAATTATTTTAAGACCCTGAGTGTTGGTCCGGCCAGGGCTCGAACCCTCGACCTCCCGCGCAACAGTCCAGTGCTTTATCCATTGAGCTAACCGGGGGGCGGTTAGGACAAAAATTAATGAAAGAAAAAGGAAATAAAATAAACTACAGATAGGCACACGTGATTTTTTTTTTTACGTCGTACAGCTGATACAGATATAGAGGTTCATGATTTCTCCTAGTATCTTCTGTTCCCGCACAAAAGTTGACGCGCAGAAGGCGGAATTGAACCGCTCCGACGCTAATCGGCTACAGGTTTGAAGCCTGCACCCCACACCAGTGAGGCTCATCCGCGCATTAATGATAGTGTTTCCCATTCATCTATATATCTTAGAGTACATATTGCCGCTTACTTATGGTATGAAAGGTCTTTTCGAAAAATTAAAATTCTTACATTGCAAGAGTAAGGTAGGTACTCGAGAGAACGTTTTACTTGGTTTTAATTCTGTTCTATCGCTGAGAACCGTTTTAAAGCGATTGGGAGAATCTAAATTGAACTACAGGCTTCTCACGCATGCGCAAAGGAACCAGTAAAACTTTGTTAATCATTTCATGGGCTTTACTGTCTACTATTGTCTCCAAGATTGATCGAGTGTGAACAAGTGTTGAACATGGAATAAGTGATTAACTTAAATGACAAAAAAATGTAAGGGCGCATCTCCCTAGCTTCTTGAACGAAAGAAGGGATCTACTTAGAATAATATGTACTTATTGACTGAGTGGGAGGGCAAACTGTATTTGTAGAACAATTACTTCACGAGAGTAATGTATGATTTCTTTGCTTTTTGGAACTCCATTGCCGGCAAAAAATTAAAATCTTTGTAAGTTCGCTTTAGGCAATGTTTTTCTTGGGCGGGATCTCAGCAGGAGGTCTCGAGTCAATTAGAACACAGGATTTGCTTCATATTGACAAAGGGCGCTGCTAACGATACAGTGATAGACAATGTTGAAGTCCCCCTTCCCCTCAACTACTCAACACGTTTCATTGACCTTTTTGTGGAAGAATTGTTTTCCTTTTTATTTATTTTTTTAAAAACGATTTCTGTGGAGAGATGTGCACCTAACATACGTCGACGGAGTAAAAAATATACTGGTTATTGCAAATCGCGCTGGAATAACGTTGATTTTGTGAGGTTTTTTCTTCACGCTAACAATACAAATTATCACCCCTTTCTCAGAAAGAGACTGATTTATAATTATGATGTTTCTACGATTTGTTTATGAATGCTGACACAATGAGTTTCAATTTTCATTCCTTAACTGGCACTCGTTATTCGCATTCAAAACGGGCTATAAAATTTTGACTTCCTTTTAAACGCTTTCTCGATACTTACATATACGAACGTTTTTCCGACACGTCCCTTGATTTTTATGCCCTTTGGGGTTGATGAAAAGGGAGCTGAATTCACTGTAAAGTGAGTCTTAAAATTATGAAGGTTCCTTTATGTTGTAAAAATATAATTTTAGAGAAACTATAATTAAAGAAACGCAAACTGCTCTATTTTATCTGACAGTCCCGCAGCCCTATCACCGGTTTGTCTGCGTGACGCCCGAACGTAAGGCTGATCACTACACGCCTAAGGTAAGCTTGACAGGTCTCTCTTCGGGGCCACACCAGTCGGTTTTGCCTTCTCTTTCTTCTTTTCTTCAAACATCAAGATCCTGTAATGGGTAAAGAGAAAGGACAATAACAATGAACGTCATTTATTTATTTCAGCATTCTCAAATGGTAAAAGTAAGCATCCCCATCATTTCATTAGTATTTCATATGCAGTCTTTGAGGGGGAGTGGGACGAGGGTAACCTCAAAGATCCTACCGTTTTAATGAAGGGTAGGCACAACTGCTTGTCCGTGAGTTATGAGACTAGGAAGAAAGGGTATCCCCCATCCCTCTCGAATACAAGATGATTATTCTCTTAAGAGTTAAATAATATTTGTTTTTTGGTTTTTTTTTTTTTTTTTTGTCAAAGCGAATGTACGGAATACTTACAATTTAAGAACACTTGATTTCTTTCCGAGCATCATTGTCAGAAATTCAGAATACGAAATTGTTCCTGCAAGTGGAATGAAAACATTAATTTTCACGGAAAGCAAGCTTAAGAAGTGTAGGGACGGTAACCGATCTTTAAGGAATCTTAACACCTAATTTTTTTTTAAATACCAACCTGAGTTCGTTGTATCGACTTCGGCGATCATTTTCTTCAGTTCCAGGTGGGTCTTCGCTTGTCCGAGTTTTTCCATCATGCGTTTGAGTTCCATGATGTCTGACCAAAAACAAGTAATGATAAAATAGAGATTTAACCTGGATATCTTAAAAACACTGAGAATTTGAACGTTACTTCACTAAGTACAGTGAAGAGGCTTTTACTCAGAAGTGTTGAGATAGCTCTTTACACCCTCACATCAGTATGAATACTTTCCAGACTGTCCTCTTCATATTTCGTAAGGTGCTGACAAGGGGAACTTGTTTAACAGTGAAGAGCTTCTTATTTAGTTTGTGATCATTTCGATTCCTTTATTTTCGTTACATTAATGAACTTGAACTTGAGCTTTATTTTTATTTAGACACGGTAAATCTATCAGGTAAATAATAATATCATTACAATCTATTATTACAATTACAATCTACTTTAATCTATATAAACATGATCTAAAATTTAAAAGTGAAATAGAAAAAATAAAGAAATTCTGCTTTACATAGATGCCGTGTGCGTTTTGTCGATTCAGACGAAGAAATCGCGTCAACCATTTCGAAAAGATTGAAATGATTTTGCTTGCTGCAATTCAGTGATTCAATTAGGGACTTTAAGCAAACCACGACGGCTACGGCAACGAGAACATGGAAAAACGATAGATCTAATTGGCAGAACAATAGCCCATCACGGGCGTTTTAAAAGTTTGTACATTTCTTAGCCGTCCTTTGCAAAACAACAACGTGAAATCACCAAAATTTGCATCGTCTGCGAAGCGAAATCGCAGCGGCAAATTACTTTAATTTACCTTTGGAACGATTTTCCTTCGAAATTAAGTCTTATCACATGCGTGACAAGCGAAGAAGAAAAACATCGAGGACAACATACTCAGGCTATTTAATAAGAGGTTCGCCCTTTCTAAGTACCGAGTCAGTTGTTCAAGCGATGGGTATAAACATACACGAACACTACTGAAACAGAGAGAATAAAGAGTCCAACTGCAAAACAAGTTTTGTTTTGTCTTTTGGTCGCTCCTCGAAAAGGGGGGAAGTGTAATCGTAACCGGGTATACCGTTGACTCTCTCCCCATTCTCGCTCTCGATCAAACTTTTCGCGGTAGACGAGACGCATGTATTGTGTCACGCATTGTTTTTTTATTTTGCGTGACAGCATCTCAAACAATGGTCACTTGAATCTCTTCAGCCCCTCAGATCGTACTAAATGGGAGATTCCTTCGTGAAGGGTATTTCAGTTTCCTTCTTGAAAGTAAGAAATGACTTAATCACGCATGTCACCATCGATGTGGTCAAAATGGTACTTTAATTTAAAACGGTCTTGAGACTAAAAGCTTTCGGGCGGTTTTGTTGTGACAACTGATGACAATCGGTCGGATGATCTTTAGTCTCTGCTATTGTGACAATTTTTTTAAATTAATAGTCCCTTTTTCATCAGACACGTCCACGAAAAAATAAAAGACGTATTAGTTTTCATTTTTCAAGAATGTCAATCATTCACAATGGGTTTGACCAACTATTCGCATGAAATAAATTAATTAAAAATACTGCTCCATTGTAAAATACTGAGAATTCCAAATATGGTAACAATCTTTATTTGCTTACACTTGAATACTCATATCTACTATGCGTAATAAGATCAATATTTCAGCAACCGTTTAATTGCATATAGATATAGATATCACGCATGAAAACTCACCGATATCCCCTGAATTATCTTCGTCAAATTCCATGAACTGCTCTGTTAACCGAGAAAAAAATAAGAGTTAGAAGGTCTCTTGAAATCTCAAGTAAAATAAAATAAAGCGATCGTGATAATATCACTTTGGGATTTGAATTGCTCGTGATTCGCACGTGAAATGACTTGCTGGCCATTGTTCAAAAGCCAAACAAACAAAATCATTCTCCGACGTAACTTACTTTTGTAGCCTTCCAGTCGATCATTAAGATCAGGGTAGTCATCTTCGTCATCGTAATCCCCACTGTCTACGAAGGACTAGGATAAAGATACAGTATCCATTTAGATTTATTTAGCAATTCACGCCAAGCGATCGATCAAGGCCTTGTGCGTTCGACTGCGTAGATGAATAAAAGAACTGATTGAAATGCAACTTTAACCCCAGCGGGCTAAAAGTATGCGCAAGGTTTCAATTTCGGAAGCAACAATTTCGTAGCTTTGATTAACTCGAAGAGAATACGATTCTAGTTAGTTATTCATTTCATGTACAGATCGCAAACATAGATCAGAATGGTTGTAAGCCAGAGAAACCGGAAGCAAATGATCATTGAATTGTCTTGTAAGTTTACCAACGTATTATTCAGCTTTTCAACCCACCTTGTTGATTTCATCTAAATTTCTTTCTTGATCGTTTCGAAGTTGTCCATAGCGCTTGCCACCTATAAGAACACATGGGCATGATCAGCACTGATATATTTGGGATAGTCACCGATCCAAAACTTAGGCTCACCTTGATAATCGATAGTAGTCATCTTGCATGGAATCAGCTCTTCCCGTTCCTTGACTGACGCGGAGAGGCTTTCATAGTCTGTATTTGAAAGGTCATATATCAGACACGGCCCACTAAATTGCTTTCGTTTGATTGGCTTGTGCTGAAAATTATGCAAAAAGGGCGAAGCGCCTCGTCCCTCTGGCTAAACCGGAAGTCCTTTCGACCCCACGTAAATCAGGGTATTCGATTCCACATCTGGCTTTTATAGCTTTCGATGACTTCAAGCTTTGATATTGAAATGCAGTGTATGAATATAAGCAAGGTTAAATTTGGTAGAGTAAAAATGCCCGCGGACGAGAGAAATTTTTTTGGATCGTCTTTTGTACTCGTGAACGGCCGGAAGTGGAAGCTGTTGAATGGGAAAACACCGAAATTTGATTGCATGTGTTTTTTTAACAGTTCAAAATGTTTCTCGTTTTCTTTAACAAACAGATTTCCAAAGTACGCCGAGAGATTAATGCCTTGAAGAATTAACACATATCTCTCGATATATGCCTGGTGGATAGAAAGCAATGAGATCACTACAAACGGAAATGATGATTTCTTGAGCTTTGGTTTCAGCTGGTTTGATACTTCCTTGTTTGTTTTGTTTCATTTCTGAAGATTCGTGTGGGAGTAAGTGTTTGTGTCTGTGCAGCAGGGGCTGATACGTTGCCTTTTATGGTAAAATTATAGTTATTGTTTAAAATATTTCTAGGCAACAGGTTATCTATGCTTCTGGACAGAAAACGGCTTCTTCCCGATTATGTGCACACTAATTTTCAAGCGTATGCCATCACGAACAAATGACGAACAAATGCAAATCGGAAACATCTTAACTATAAGAATTTTTGGACTGCATGAAACATTTTTAACTTGGGTTATGGAAGACCACAATAGAACGACTTTATACCTTTATTTATCTATTTTTATTCACTCACTTTCCCTTCATTCAACTAACTGGTTTCAGACGGGATGAGCCTCGTAAAATTTATTTAGAAAATAGCAGAGGTCCTGTGTTGCCGGGGAACTGAAACACTTGGTCAACTGTGGATGTGAAATTAAACAGAAATGAGGCCCAGATTTAGGTAAGCTAACTAAAGGTAACTGCCACGCTGAGACAGCGAGCTCTTAGGAAAAAAACGCGATAGAGGGGAAGGAAAAAGCTCACCCTGCCGCCATCAGCCTCTAAAAGTTGGCCACGATAGCAGTTAACGCGAGACCGAGGATATACAGAATAGTTGATACCTACTCCCTCCCCCCTCCCTCCCCCCCCCCCCCCCACCGTTGTACAAGTTGGGATGCATGGATGAACCCTCGAGTTCTCCTCCTTACTCGTTTTGCATCTTTATTTAGAAAAGGGGTTTTCATCAAGCTTTGGGGACTTTCAAACGCAAAATTTGAAGCGGTTCAACTAGGCGAGGTTAGCAGGTTCGAAAAGGCGCTTGTTCTTTTAGAAATTAAGGGGGTAGGGTAGGTAGGGCGTTAAGAGAGGGCTTGATTAGATTCATGCCACGAGTGCTCTAATCAAAATAATTCACGGCCTAACACACCCAAGAGCACAGAGGAATACAGTTGACAAAAGGTGAGCAATAGGTAGCCATTTGAATCCTTAGTTTTTTCATAAGCCCTATTTAGAGTATTCTCAGAGACATAACAACACGACGGTTAAAAACTTAGATCATAAGTGGCATGACGCCTGTGGGTTACGTGACATGGATCGTAACTTGGATCGTAACATGAATCGTGACACAACCGTTAAATGTGCTTCGTGACAGAAAAACTTAGCATTATGGGAACAAATACCAATTATGGCGGCGGATTTTCCAGTTCGAACGCCATGCGACTAGCATCACCAAACTTTTGAAAGAAAAACACATTCAAAGTTATCCCTTGCCTGCAAAAATGAATGATTTTTCTTAGCAAGAAGTAAATGTGGTGGAAAATGGCTATGGTAGCGGTAAGGATGCTGAAATGGAAACCTCGTTATCTCTCTCAGGTAAGGAAATCTTGTCCGAAATAAGCTCGCCATTTGATTTCTGTAACTATTACTTCTGTTATTTTAGCGGCTGTTGAAGAATTCAGTTAGGTTTATAACCTAGTACAGTTTTCATTTAACGTAAAGGAGGGGAAATTGATATACTGTGGCGGTGATTTATGCATGCATGTTGAGGTGGACTAAGAAAGTGAGCTGGTTTCTTTAAGCTGTTTCCTAGGCAGTTGCTGAAAGTTGGGTAAAAGTGAAAAACAGTTCCAAAAAGATACTGGCGGCCGACAGTCGACCAACTGTTGGCCGACTATTGGCCGACCGTCAGCCAACTGTTGGTCGACCATCGGCCAACTGTTGGCTGTCTGTCGGCCGACGGTTTTCATTATGTTGCAGACTTAAGTGTTGGCCAACAGATGGCCAACAGCCAGCTGTCTGTTGGTAACCTGTCTGTGGCCTGTCGGCAATGTGTCGGTAAGTCTTGTGCTGAATGATCGCTTTATCGCTTCAACAACTATGTCGAAATGGGAAAAATTAATTTCAAGGAGTTAGTACGGCTATTGCCTACCTTGCTTGCGTTGGCTAGTGAAACATGCCCATAATTATTGGTTGAATTTCATAAGTCAGTCATATTGAAAATTTTTCCTAGTTCCCAATCCCCTAAATAAAGTTTTGATGTACTTCCCTTCAAAACTCCATTAATATATATATTTTTTATTTATTTAAAAGTTTCATCTATGAAACCCCATTAATAAAGTTTTATTTGTTTAGAAGTTTACTCTGTTAGTTCATTCACTTTTGTAAAGTTGGTGGTTCCTAAAGGAGCAGTTTTTTTTATTGACGATCTTTATCTCCGCAATTGTGACTTAGTTCAACTCTAAACAAACAGCTCCTCTAAGAGCCACCAAATAAAGTCAAAGTCAGTGACCAACATGTTGATGTCTTTTATAAATAAAATAAAATTAATTCTAATAAAACACCAAGAAAGGTATTGTCACAATACGCCAAAAAGGGCGATGATCACGACCTGTCACAAGAAGAGAAAGATTAATCAGATATACATGAAGTACTGTTAACTATGGTTTTGCAATGCATTATAGGGTGATTGAAAAACTTCTTTTTTGCTATCGAGCAAACAAGCCTATTTTAGTGTAAAAATACAAGTTAGGAAGTTGGTAAATACAAAAATTGGTATGTACGGTCTGGCTGTCAATAATGTGTTAGTATCATGTTGGCCGATGGTTGGCCAGCAGGTTACTGACAGCCAAACATTGAGCTGTTGTTCACTTTTACCGAAAGTTGAATGTTAGGAAGCAACCTAGTCAATTGATTCATTACTCATAATTCCACAGAGACTATTCTGTACTTAAAGGGCACATCCAAAACCATCTTACGGATCCTACAACCCAATGATATCTGCCCTGGACCAATCACCAGGAGGACCATATTTACTACTAGGCAAACAAAAGATCCCTTAGGGTGGGTAACAGAATCACAAATTTAATTTCCTGCCAACAGGCCTCCCTAATTAGAGATACAGATAAAAACCTCAACAAAAATGAAAACTGATGGAACTCAAACAATTGGCAAGAAATGCTAATGACAAAAATTTCTCTGCTGAACATTTTTGACAAATAAACCTCACTGTAGACTGGAACTGCAAGCGGTATTCAACCCACAGCATGAATTACTTTCAATACCGGTCTTTGAAAAACTAGTTGACTTGTTTGGTTCATGATGAACAGAGACCTGGAGTAGAAAAATGTATTTATTCATCATGTGTATCCATTTTCCTCTTTTGGGCATCAGTCCTTGACATAATGCAACAATTACTAGCACCCTAATATATGAAGGCCTTATTACTAACATTAACCTGTAGTGAAACCTGTAACATACTGAAGCCATGTTGTTTATTTTCTGACCTTGTGGGCATGCGATACAAATATAAACCACTTGCTCGTATCGGCTGCATACATTACATCTCTCTTCTGATATGTGAAAGGAAGAAACAAACCCTGGCTAAGGCAACTCTAAACATTCTAGAGTCAATAATGTAATGTCCTAAAATTAATAATGCAGAACTCAACAAAATGTCCAATGAGATACAATAAATATATGAAAATCATATATTTTGAACTGCGGTATTTGATACGTATGATGCACAATCCTCGCAGTAGATAGCGCTATTTAAGCAATAGCGAAATTCAGACCTGAAAAAAATCAGGCCTGTACGGGACTCAAACCACTGACCTCTGCGATACTAGTGCAGCGCTCTAACCAATTGAGCTAACAAGCCAACTGAGAGCAGGCCGTTGAGTTGATTCGTAATGAACCCGTGAAAGTGATAAATGAGATAGAATAAATATATGAAAATCATATATTTTGAACTGTGGTATTTGATACGTATGATGCACGATCCTCGCAGTAGATAGCGCTATTTAAGCAATAGCGAAATTCAGACCTGAAAAAAATCAGGCCTGTACGGGACTCGAACCACTGACCTCTGCGATACTAGTGCAGCACTCTAACCAATTGAGCTAACAAGCCAATCTCATTTATCACTTTCACGGGTTCATTACGAATCAACTCAACGGCCTGCTCTCAGTTGGCTTGTTAGCTCAATTGGTTAGAGTGCTGCACTAGTATCGCAGAGGTCAGTGGTTCGAGTCCCGTACAGGCCTGATTTTTTTTTTTTTTTTCAGGTCTGAATTTCGCTATTGCTTAAATAGCGCTATCTACTGCGAGGATCGTGCATCATACGTATCAAATACCGCAGTTCAAAATATATGATTTTCATATATTTATTCAATCTCATTTATCACTTTCACGGGTTCATTACGAATCAACTTAACGGCCTGCTCTCAGTTGGCTTGTTAGCTCAATTGGTTAGAGCGCTGCACTAGTATCGCAGAGGTCAGTGGTTCGAGTCCTGTACAGGCCTGATTTTTTTCAGGTCTGAATTTCGCTATTGCTTAAATAGCGCTATCTACTGCGAGGATCGTGCATCATACGTATCAAATACCGCAGTTCAAAATATATGATTTTCATATATTTATTCTATCTCATTTATCACTTTCACGGGTTCATTACGAATCAACTCAACGGCCTGCTCTCAGTTGGCTTGTTAGCTCAATTGGTTAGAGCGCTGCACTAGTATCGTAGAGGTCAGTGGTTTGAGTCCCGTACAGGCCTGATTTTTTTCAGGTCTGAATTTCGCTATTGCTTAAATAGCGCTATCTACTGCGAGGATCGTGCATCATACGTATAAAATGTCCAATGTCCTTAAGTCAATAAGAACAATAGGGAATCCAACTCAACAGCAGGGATGACTGATCACTGTACCCACATTTGTACAAGTGTCGATTTGTGACTCTATAAGTCAAGTCTTTGAGGGCAGCGAACCGTGCGACCACTTCTGGTTGTGTATGGCTCATCTGGCTGGGAGATTTCAGCACTGGAGGTTGTGGCAGGTTCCTGTTGATGATTCCATGGACAGTCGCAGGGTTCCATGGACGTTGAGGAAGACAGAGCGTTATTGGTATGGGGTGTACTGTCATCTGCGATGGAATCTGAGCAATGCTCAGTAGTATTGGCAGCTTCAGTTGATCGATGCAAATGTCTCCAGTTGCAGTGGTACTCTTGCCCACCTGACTCCACAATGTAAGAGCGTGGGCTGACGTGTCGTTTGACAATGATGGCAGGGTTCCACATTTTGGATCCTGGACTGGGTGCCATTCTCACTTCGCTACCTGGGTGCAAGGGCGGAAGATCACTTGCAGATTTGCTGTCATGGTAGAATTTCTGGTTTGCTTTCTGCTGGTTTAAACGTTGCATGACGTCTTGACGGTTGTATGCTGTGGGTGTGAGTAGGTCAAAAAGAGAGAGGAGTTTGTTTCTCAGGCATCTGCCCATCAGTAGTTGTGTTGGTGACAGGTTGACTCCTACCAGTGGAGTTGTCCTGTAATTCAGGAGGGCGAGTTGCTTATCAGCAGCTTTCCTCCAGAGACGCTTTACTATCTGCACCGCTCTTTCGGCCTCACCATTGGCACTGGGAAGGTGGGGGCTCGAAGTCTTGTGGGCAATAATAATAATAATAATAATAATAATAACGAATTTTTATACAGGATTGAAAACCCATCAGTGTGTAACACTGTTGTCCTTGGGGTCCTGTCAAAATAATAAATAAATAAATAAAATAAAACTTAACAAGATATAATCATTGATCTTAAGGTCTAGAAAAGCATACAATAAAATAAAATGCTCTGAAAAAGGATACCTATAACCACGTTTAGATCGAATTTTTAACTAAAATAATCTCGCAATTTGTTCTTAAATTTCAGTCTCGAATCTAACGACCTTAGTTCAGCAGGCAGGTTGTTGAAAGTCTTTGCTCCTTGGTAATAGAAGCTCTTTTTACCAAATTCTAAACGTACTTTGGGTAATTTCACTGATATACCGTTATTCCTAGTGGCCTTAGAATGAACCAGTCTTTCGAAGTAGTTCTTAAAGGGTGTGCAAACATTATTCAGGAGACAGTCGAAAACAAACAACAGCTTTTACGCTTGATCAAATTGTTCACGGATGGGGGATTAAAAGAATTATTGCCAATAACTTTAAAGCCTCGTCGTTCGATGTTCTTTATCATTTCCTTTCGGTAATCCGGAAAGCTAAGACCAAGTGTTCCGCAATAGGTAAAAATAGGTGCGATCATAGTGTTATAGATCGATTCTGCACACTTTTGGTCGATCAAAGGACGAATTGATCGCAAGAGATTAATTCTGGTTGCAGCTTTTTTATAGATTCGGTCAAAATGTGATGCAAGATTTAGTGATGAGTCAAGGTGAACACCTAAGTACTTATAGGTAGAGGTGTTATTGATGAGTGTCCCATTAACAGAAAGTTTAAGTTCCTTGTCTTGAAGGTTGATTCTTTTAGCTGTTCCAAATAACATAGACTCCGTCTTGTCCTTTTTTAGGTTAATGATCAGTTCGTTGTCTTTAAACCACTCGCACAGGTTATTCATATCCTCGCTAAGGTTTCTCTGTATAGTATCAATATCTTTAGAAGAGGTATAGATGACTGAATCGTCGGCATAAGTGATAATCTTCGAGTGTTGAAGCGGTTTATGTACATCGTTGAAAAAGATAATGAATAAGATAGGACCCAGGATACTTCCCTGAGGAACACCTGTGAGAATGGGTTGAGGTTCTGATAGCACGCCTTTATATTGGACAACTTGTGATCTGCAGAAAAGGTAATCAGTGAACCATGCGAGTTCTGTTCCACGAACTCCGTAAGTTGAAAGCTTGCTCAGGAGGCCAGAGTGACTGATGGTGTCAAACGCCTTTGATAGATCAATGAAAACACAGCCTGTCAGGTTACCATTCTCACCTTCTCTTCTGATAACATCGGTTAGATGAGTAATGGCCAGTTCAGTAGAGCGCATGCGACGGAAGCCGTACTGAAAATGAGAAAGTAGACCATTCTGTTCAAAATGAGCCATCAGCTGCTTAAATACCACTTTCTCCAGGATCTTTGACATTGAAGGAAGTATTGAAATAGGCCTATAATTGTCGATTTTGGCCATTGAACCAGATTTAAAAAGTGGTACAATTTTAGCCGCTTTCCAGTCAGTAGGTATAGACCCTGTTGCGAGAGACAGGTTAATTATATGCGTGAGAGGCTTGGCTATTATATCAGCAGAGTCCTTTAACATTCCAGAAGGAAAGTTGTCAAGGCCAGAGGACTTATTTCTCTTAAGGCTCTTTAATGCATTAAAGACAACCTTATCCGAGACTGATCTAAACTCAAAGTTCTCTAGCGGCTGCTGAGTGTCTATTGTAAGGGGCCTTTTCCAGACAAAAATTAATTACAAAGAGGGAAGATCTTTCTTTTTAGAGATCCCGCAACATCAGTGAAGAATTTGCAGAACGAATTTGCAATAACCTCTTTGTCGGTTTCTACTGCTCCATTAACGAGAAAAGCTGCTCCTGGTTCCTTTGTAGACTTTGTAGGGTATAGTTTTTTAATAGCTGACCAAAATTTGTTAGGTGAACCCACAGTCTCCTCTAAGAGTTCGCGGTGATACCTGCTTTTGCAATTTTTTACCATACCGTTAACTTTGTTTCGTTGGCGCTTGTATGAAGACCAGTCAATTTCACGATTTGTCTTTCTCGCTTTTCTCAAAAGCTGATCTTTGGTATTCATTTTTTGCTTTACCTTCTGTGTAAGCCATGGGCAGAGTTTCCCTTTGATCCTCTTCTTTATAGCTGGCGCATGCTTATCAATACATTTTTTCAGAATGGCTTTCAAAAAAGACCATGCTTCATTAACACAGGAGGATTTAAAGTCAGGTGTGAGACTATTGGACCGTAAATCATTGCAAAAGGATATAGGATCATAATTAGCATAGTTTCGACAGGTGATGGTTCTTGGCTGGAATTTATGGTTATGCAGCTTCCGGACACAACCAATCATATCATGGTCACTTAAGCCGGCGGGAATGGTTTTAACACTATAAACATTCTGAGGGCGATTTGTGTAAATCACATCTAGCAGTGTTTTTGAATCTTGCGTTACCCTCGTGGGATCCTTGATTAGCTGTTTAAGGCCAAAAGACAATAGCATTGCCTTCAGTTCTTTGTTGTCTGAGCTTACCAAATAATTGCAGTTGATATCGCCTGTCAAAATGCATTCTTTGTTTTCAGATGATACAGCAGAAAGCATCGACTCCAGTTTATTTTCAAAATCTGCACAAAGATGCTTTGAAGAACTCAGGGGGCGATAAATAAAACCAATAAGGATACCCTTAGATTTTGGAAATAGAATTTCTATCCAGATACATTCGATCCCATCGCGTTCCAGGTCTAGTCTTCTATGAAAGGGGACAGAAGAGGAGATATAAACTCCCACACCTCCACCTTTGCCTGTTTTCCTTGGTCTATTAATGAACGTATAGCCATCCAGTTGAACTTGAGCCTCTTCACTGTCCGATAGATGAGTCTCACTGAGGGATATGATGTCTATATGCTTGGAATCATCGATCATTTGGCATAGACTATCCTTATTCGCCACGAGGCCTCTGATATTTTGATGAATAATTTTAAGCCCATTTTTCGTTGACAAATCCCGAAGATCAGACAGGATGTCATGTGAACTAGAGGAGCCAACAGGACCAGGTTGAAGTTCATCATCATTTGCGAGACGAATAAGTAGTAAGGAAAGAGAGGAATTAATCGTAAAACGGCATCCAAGGAGTAGAAGTCTTGAATTCGGCAGCTGGAGATTCTTTGCATGTTGCGAGCTCGGTGACCGATGGTTAAAATGTTGAATTTTCACTGTCGTCAGACCGTGAGAAATGAAGAGAAGAGTATCACCAGATATATCGAGGTCAGGATTAGTCTTGGGAAGGAGTGCACCAGAGAAACAAACGTAGAAATAAAGCAGAATGATCCAGTATCTAAGAGCTCTAAAAACGTGACCGTCCGCCATATTGTCATGAATTATTTTTAATTTTTAATGCTGTATTCTTTGCAGAATCTTGCAAAATCCTTTGAAGTGAACTGCGGACCCCCATCACTTTGGATCACTTCGGGTATGCCATGTTGGCTGAACTGTCCTTTCAGTACTTCTATGGCTGCTTTACTTCCCCTGTCTTGTAGCCTGTCGAATTCAATAAACTTCGAATAGTAGTCAACTGTTAGCAAGTAGGTTTTGGACTCAAAATTGAAGAGATCTGTCCCCACCATCATGAAGGGTAATCTGGGAGTTTCTGTTGGTATTAGCGCCTCGGGGGGTTGTTTACTTTGAATGTCATCAGGGGTGGTATATTCACAGTCCATGAGAATGAGACGAAGATCTTTCGTGAAATGGTGGAATGATTTGCCTGTGTTTTGTTTGCGTAGTTTCAGCTTGTGCCTTGCGATGCGCTTGTTTTTTCGCGGTTGTACGTAGGCTTCGAGTTTGTCAAGAACTTTCCTTGGGTCATTTTGTTCTCCCCCTCCCCACTGGAGGATCTTGTAGATTTCCTGGCTTTGTGGACCTATCCATGTTCCGAGCCATCCGGCTTTTTTCTTCTGCTTTGAGTTTGCTGAGCGGCCCATCAAATACAAAGCCAACACTATTGCGAAAGCAGCTGAACTCTTAATTGGTACAAATCTTGGCTGTCCCAATCAATGTGGGCTATCAAACGGTATCTGAGACGTCATCTAGAATGAAATTTGGTTTTGGATGGTTTGTTTGAAGCGAGGATTTAGTGGATTTTGTGGTCCACTCCTGACGCCATGTAACATACTGAAGCCATGTTGTTTATTTTTTGACTTTGTGGGCATGCGATACAAATATAAACCGCTGGCCGGTATCGGCTGCATACATTACAAAACCAACAATCTGAACAGAATGATAATAATAATAATAATAATAATAATAAATTTTATTTATATAGTGCACATATCCTGTGCTCAAGGCGCTTTACAATGTTTATATAAAATACAATTATATATTAAGCTAAAAGTAAATACAATAATACAATATATCAAGCTAAATGACTATATAGTTACTGTAATAGATTTAATTCTATTGTAATATGATTCTAATATGCGTAAAACTGTGGGAAAACTTTAAAATAATGGGCGATCGTCAACATATTTAGTAAAAAGATAGGTTTTCAGTCTTTTCTTAAAGTTTCCAACAGTGTTAAGGTTACATAGGTCATATGGTAAACTGTTCCAAAGTCTTGGGGACAGGTTCGAAAATGCTCTATCCCCATAAGTTTTTGTATATGACCTAGGTTCTTTTAATAACAAATTTGAAACAGATCTAAGTGATCTGGAGTACTTTCTGTGCTGGAGTTTCTCTCTTAAATAGTCTGGTGTATTATCATTAAGATATAACTTATGGAACAAAACTGACCAACAAATTCAAGGAAATGAAAATCTCTTCAAGGTCAGGGAAAAGTTTCCCAGTTAGCTCAATTGGTTAGAGCGCTGAACTGTTGTGTGGGAGGTCAAGGGTTCGAGCCCCGGCTGGACCACCATTCAAGGTCTTAAAAAACTGAGGAGAATGTGCTACCTTTCTATAATATCAAGAAATGGATAGACATTCTAGTCTTCTCAGATAAGGCGCAGTTGAATATTTTTATAGAAACTGTGCGGTATAAATTTAAATTTAATAATAATAATAATAATAATAAGGACGAATAAACCGTAGGTCCTGTCTCCTGCATCTATGAATCAATTAATTTGGTTAGGCAGGAGAACGTTAAAGAACCCACTCACAAGATGACTCTGATGTGGTCTGGCCTGTTTACTGGGAATTGGGGGGAGGGGGCATCTTGACCTTCCTTTGATTATTGTAAACTGCTTGATGCAGTCCCACTAAAGTCCCCCAAAAGTGTTGTAAATTAACTCTGAAAAGCCCCTTGGGGAGAATTAATAATAATAAAGTATAAAGTCAGGGAATTTAAATTTGAGTGAGGGAAAATTTATCTCTTTGAGAGAAGCTAAGGAGAAGTGAGGTCTCTTTTTCCCCCTACACTTTTTTTCAATACAATTAAGGCTTCTTTATTAATTTTGTTAAATGTAAGATATTTACTTACCCCAACTTAAAATGGAGGTTGAGAAATTTACCATCTTAACTGCACTGAAGCTATCATAAAAATTACTATAGCTACAACTGTTTAATCTTTTAGGCAGGTTTCTCTAGTTCAAATATCACCTTCAATTGTCCACATGTAGTTTTGACATATTCACTAGACTAGTAAGTGTAGTTATTCTTAGTGTAGGTACCCCTATTTAGTTTTGACCTAATGTTAACTTTATTTCAGAGGAATGTGCTCTGGGAACTGAGATGAAGAGGATCATGGTGACGCCAGTTCTTTAAAGCAGCTGTTGTTGCAATTTGCCATCCATCTGTTGCAAGAACCTGGTAAACTCAACTCTTGTTTAAGCTAAGTTTACCGGTAGGTCTAATTTCATGTCCTACCTGTAGTCTTCCTTAAATACCATTCAGTCATACTTACATGAGACTTGCGATTTTATTTTTTTCTTTCCCTTGGCACAGATTGATAATTGCAAGTCCCACCTTTCTTAATCTTGATTTGCCTTCTTTGTCTCTCCAGTCCTCCTCCCCCCTTCCCTTATGGTGTCTGACTCCACTTTCAGAGATCATTTCTGTATTGTGCTGTGTATACAAGGGGGTAGCAAAGGGGAATTCTGATCCTGTTTTATGCACAAATTATATGTGTTCTGTATACAATATCTTAAGCAGATTTAAAAGGGAAAACTTGAAATCTCCTTTACCTCACTCGGCTTTCTGTGAAATTCATATATCACATATTAATTTTGAGCATAATAAGTCCTTTGTCATCCTCATACATCTGAAAAGCCCCTCAATAATGAGTCAGTCATGACTTGTTTTTGTAATCATGATAGTCAGTTGTTACAAAATTTTCTAATTTTGGTTGTGGAAACAAAATGAATGTACTGACCTCTGCAGATACTTTCTATGCATTGCCTTCAGTTGTGGTCTTTGACTCTACTTTCAGAGATAATTTTTGTGTTCTACTGTGCATACATGAACTTGTCATGTGTACTTTGAAAAATATTCCAAGCATCACAGATTTAAAAGGGGATACTTTAACTCTTTAACTTACATTTCTGTAGAATTCATGCATCACATGTTAATTTTTGGCTTAATAAACCTTTGCAATCTGAATAGCTCTCCAATAATCAGTCAGTCAGGACTTGGTTTTGTAATGAATAGTTGGTTGTTGCAAAAGTTTGTTGTTTGGCTTTGGAAACAAAAGTTTTGTTTTGACCCCTTCAGATACTTTCTATGGATTGCCTTTATTTTTTTTATGGTTTGAGTACTCTGTATGATCAACAGAAACTTTGCATGATGGTTTCTTAGTAAATTCCATATTTGTTACATTCAATACATTTTATGACTTAAGGAAAACTTAACAGGAACTTAGATATGACATAGAAAACAATTTTTAGTGGTACAAAAAAGTGTTTCTGAAATTATGCATCATGAACATTGAGGACATTTTTTTGGATGGACCTGTTCAAATTGGAAATATTTCCTCCTATTGACAAAGAACTGTCAGATCATTTTGATATATTGAGAGAGATGTTGAGAACAATTGCATAGATTGTTGCCAGCTAGTGATGTTCAGAACAATTCCATAGATTGTTGCCAGCTAGTGGATGATTTGACTGCCAAAATTTTCTGTAATGTGAATTTACTAGCTGTGTTTTGTCAAGATCCCTCTGGGCTTTTCTTGGGTGAAGTGAGATTTGAGTTTTTTTTTAAACCTTTGGTATTTAATATCATTCTCTGTTCAAGATGTTTGAATTTCAGTAATACCTGGAGTAGTAAAAACAGATGTACAGTGTTCAGGTTTCATGCAGGAAAAAAATATTTAAATCATGACTTACTTTATTAATTTTTTGTTAGTGCACTGGTTGCCAGATGAATATAGCATGTCACAAAGATTCAGGTACCGTGTAATCTACCCCCAGTTTTATTTTAAAACCAATTTTGTTTGTTACTACCATTTTTAAAGAGCACAGCATATAGGAGTACATGTGTATGCATCAAGGTGGCAGGTTTGCCTTTAAATATTTCTGTCTGAATCCACTGCATTTCCCATCTTTTAAAGGAGCAGGGAAATTAATATTTTTGCCAATGTAGGACAAGCCACTGCAGGGTGTGAGTCCATTTTCCTCCAAATTCAGGCTGTAATGATATTTTTAGCATGTCTCTGTCTTTTTGTTACCATTTTATTGTACCAGTTATCATTTTTGAGAAATACAAGGATTTTTTAAGTACATGTGCTTGGCCCTCAGTCAAGTGTATATGACTTAGTAGACTTGGGTATCAGTAGAAAAACCTTTTAACCTCTAGCCAAAAGCAATCTCAAAGGATGAATGGCCATAACCACCAAAAGGGTTGGGAAGGGAAAGAGAGAGAGAACAAAAAACTTGTCCTCCTAATTACTTGGTCTCAGCTCAGACCATTAATTTTGGTTTTAATTAACAAATGTCTGATTTGGTGACAAAAAAAATGTTTTATTGGTACACTGACTGACTGAATCTGTCCATTTAAGGGAATGGCTTCAGTATATAAACCTGCAGATGCTTTACTGTTCACTAAAGGAATATACTTAATTGACAGAACGGTAGACAGTTTCATATCAAGTGTGCCTGGTAACCAAGTTATTGACTGGTCTGCTGCTCGCGTACCTATCAGCGTGATGCATGTACTGATTGACTCATTGATTGAACGATTAGATGAATGACCAGCTGACTGACAGATTTATTGATTGGTTAAGCAATTGAGTGGTAGACTGGCTGACTTATTGATCAGGACCGGATTGTTCAAAGGTGGGCTGAGATAACCCAGGGTTAGTGTAAAATTTGATTTCAGATCTGAAAGCTTTAAAAGAAAATTTAGTTTAATTCCACTTGTCTACAATTTAATGATTGAATGTTCTGAAAAATATTGGAAATTTTTTCCCAAAATGGCTCTTGAACAGAGAAATAGTGAAACCAGGATTAAAATAGCGCTTTATACTAATGACGTCATGAAATTTTAGACCCCCCGCGTGACTCAGACAAACAAACTCCACTTCTTTGAGAACCACAAGGGAAATGGCGAGTAGTTCGCTTATTCCCTTACAGTTCTGACCGAAGAGGACGGCGTTCCTGGCTCCAAATTTGAAAGACAACCGGAAGAATACACTGTAGACCAGCTAAAACGGTGGTTAAAATGTAGGGGCTTAAAATTAAGCGGTAAACGAGAAGAACTTGTACAGACTGTGTGAGATGCGGGAATTATCACACCCTTGATCCGGCAATCGATCATGGAAAATGGTTTGCTGCCAAAGTTTTTCAAGAAAATTCTGATGTGAACAATGTAAAAAGGGGGTTGACAGGCCTACACGACTCCCCAGCGCGTGTTTAGAATAGCCTATTCAAAGTTTGGCTCTCACGAGCATGTTTTTGAGCGATCACCCTCTTTTGTAAGATACGAGCGGCGGATTTTTGTATATTTCGCTCAATACTGATTGTGTTTCTATTAAATGCCAGTTCATGTAGTTTATGTAGTTAATGTTCAGGCAGTTGTCATTGAATAATTTCTGTTTCTTTGACGCTGAATTTTCTCTTTCTTTCGGTGCTTTCCTCTAAGGAGCATGTGCTCAACTTACTTGCGCTGCTCTTAGATTTGCCTTTAGTGGATCGGGAAATTCGGCTGTTGGACCTTTTTCGCCGGGCCAGTGAAGAGCACAAATATAACTTAAGTGTTTCTTGTTATGTTTTTCTCCGTAAAAAACTCATGCGAACAAGCCACCAGCCAACGCTTGCACTTTGCCATGTCTCGCGAAGGTTTTGGGAAAGGAATGAATACTTTCTTCCCTAATTCCTTTCACTCTTTGAGTGATTTTGGCCATTTATCTGCATATCTTGAGTCTGTCTTACACTCACCCCAACAACAGTGTTTGGTACCAACCATGCCCCTTCCTTTCAGAACGCCAAGTCATTTTTTGACGAAATATTCCGTCGTTTTGTTTTAATTTTACAGCTCTCGCTCATACATTTCTTTAAGCTGGTCGCAATGTTTGTCTGAGTCTGTGCGGGGGGTCTCATAGGTTATCACGTAGCAAAATCTATTTTTAGTAATAGTATAAAGCGCCATTTAACCCTGGGTTAGCACTAATCGGCCTTCGAACAACTGGGCCCAAGTGACTTAATTAAAACTGACTGACTCACTGATTGATTGAGTCTGACTGACTGGCAAACTGACTTACTGGCTGACTTACATACTGACTGACTCACTGGCCTGCTGATTGACTTCTTGACTGAATGACTGACCAGCTGGCTTACTGATTAATTGGCTGCCTGAATTAATGACAGAATGATTGACCTGCAACTGACAGACTGTCAGACTGGCTGACCAGCTGGCTGGCTGGCTGAACTGCTGATTGGCTGTGGCTAAATGATGGGCTGGCTGGCTTACTGACCAACTAAGTGACAAAATGGCTGAGTGGCTAAAAGCTACCTCATTATTTAACTAGCAAACTGACCAAAAGATTGACTGACTGATTTGTTTATCTGGTATCTGACTGTTTAACTCACTGACTGACTGGCTGGCTGGCTGAATGACTGACTGATTACAGACATTCACGAAGTGTTTGACTGAGTTGCTTACTTGCTTTCTGATTGAAGGACTGAATGGTTGGCTAAATACATGTGGCTTACCAACTGACTGCTTGACTGGTAGTTGACTGCCTGATAGGCTTACTGAGTGGGTGATTGTTTGACTGACTGACTGACTGTCTGATTGGCTTGTTGGCTGGCTGGCTGGCTGGCTGGCTTGCTGGTTTGTCAAATGATTGATGAGTGACTAACATGTCAATTTGTTTTGAGTTCAGAAATGAAAGGTTTTTTCTCATGAAAATTTGATTTTAGTACTAATTTTTTTTTTTTTAAATTGATGAACTGCAATTCCATGAAGCTGCAAGTTGATTAAAAAAATGATCAGTCATGAAATTTTTCTGCTTTGTACCATAGTTAGTAGTTGTACAAATCAAAATTGATTTAGAATTTAGATTTTAATTCATTCGCCACGGGAATGGCAGGAGAAAGGAACAGGACTTTTGTCCCAATTGACACCTAACCCCTTTGTGCCTACCATCCCACCCTGGGGGAGGACATCCATCACAGAGTGATCTCACAGAGTGATTTCCTACTCCCAACCCTGCAGGAGATGGGACCTCCATTTATTCGTCCCTATCCGAGATGACCAGAATATCTAACCATTTCTTGATGTTATGGAAAGGTAGCAAATTCTTCTCAATTATTTTAAGACCTTGAGTGTTGGTCCGGCCAGGGCTCGAACCCTCAACCTCCCGCACAATATTCATTGGGCTAACTGGGTGGCGGATTATACAATAAGAAGCATGCATGATTATACAATAAGAAGCATGCATTGTAACTTAGTTACACAGTCATGTAGTCCACTTGCACTGCATAGATCAACATAATTGGCAGGTTATCATCACATTGCTAATGTCTCTGATGATAGTCTTTTGAGGAGTTTCAAGGGTTTTGGTAATGTCCTATCAGACTTTGTATGTATGTGTCACTTTCTGGTTGTCACATTCATGTTTTCTCTTCATTGTAATGTTTCATCTTTCCTTTCCCCTCATACTAGATGAACGTTGAGACAAGAAAGATGTTTACCCCATTTCCTTCGATTTATTTCAGATTTTGGAGGGAAGCATGGGAAAAGTTAACAGGCTCAGCTTGGTTGTCACGGGTCAGGAAATGATCACGTAAGAAAAATAATTGTTCTCAAAGTCAGGGAATACATCCTTGAATCAGAAAAATTCATTTATCTGAAAGAAGTGTGGGAATAATGAAATCTAGACTTACTATGAACTTATTCATATGGTATTAGCCTTTCCATGATTTGGTGTCAATGTTCTACAGTTAAAGGTTCCTTAACTGACGAGCATAGCGTTCGTAGTGCAAGCTCAATTTGGTATATGAATGAAGTAATACGCATGTTTTCTCTTCTAATTCACTATTTATGAAATGTATTGTTTGGTTGGAAAATTTTTGATGAAATTGAACGACCTTCTGTTGACTTTTCCAATTTCCAAGAAATATCCTTTTCCCATGTTACGTTAAGGAGTTATCAATTCAAGTAGTACAATACATGTGATATGTGATTACTTTTTTTAAGGTACCCAAAAACTACAAGCTGAAAAGGAAGGTCGAGGTAGACTGAGAATGGAAGGATTTCCATTTATCGTCAAAAGTCAGCAATTTTAACCCGTGTCCATGACGGATAACGCAATTATAATATTATTTTTATTTATCAGTATAAGGAAGCAGCCACAAACCACTACGAGAATTTGACAAAACTAGAAAATTAGATTGATGGAGTAAGTGTTTCACTGTACTTTGTTCATTGTTGTACTGTGCAGAAGAATAGATAGTTGGATATTTATTGATAGGCAATAAAGACACTATTTTTTCGTCCACCGTCCCCCACCACACCCACTTCCTACAGACAGTTTTCTTTGAAATTTCAAACCAGTTCATCCTTGTAGTAAACTAAATCTTCTAAAACACATGCGTGTTTTTAGACCGATGCTTGTTACGATAAAGTAAGACAGAAAGACTTTCAAATGTTATAAATGTTAGTACCACAAGGTAGACAACTTTATGAAATTCTTAAGAAAGTTGTCTGAAGGGTGGGTTTGGTGGGGGAGGTCGGACGGGCGGAAAAGACTTTCTAAAATTGATGTATTGTAAGAAAAAGATGTTATATTACTATTGTAAAGCACATGTGTATTAAAAGATTGTATTGTAAATTTGTAGATGTTTATAAAACAGGGCAGAGGACTTCTATGGACACTTCCTTTTAAGATTAAAGCTTTCTTTCAGCTTCATTCGTGAAGGGGACAGAGATACCTGCGAAGTAAAGAGAAATCAACGAATTACTACCTTATATTGACATTACTGGCGAGGACTTCATGTGAAAATTGCAAATTTCCCTTTCACTTTACCAAAAAAGTTAGACTCACTAGAATTCTTTAAGTATCCTGCACTCTCTCTCTCTCGACCAACAAACTCTGCTTTCTTACCAAGGTTGATATTTTTGCATGGTGTCTTGCTGGAGATGATCTGACCTCTTGATATCTACTGATTGAAAAAGAACAGGCTACGAGCTAACGTAATGCGCACCACAGACATGATAACTGTAACAGTGCCACAAAGATGAGATCAGTTTAACTTTGTCCTTGAGTATATCCGACTGCTAAATGCTGATGCGCAGATAAGGGAGGCACACAGTAAAAGCAGTACTTTGTTTGAGGTGGTCTTTCCTCTTGGGAGGATCACTGCTACAGTAGTTAGCGGGTAGTGACGATCGTCTCATCGTCTCTCGTCATAACCGAAACTCTGAAAGTTTCGAAACTGATCCCAGACTGAATTTTTGAGACGGTAGTTCGTTTCTGACGTAGAGTCATTGAATTTTTTTTTACTGCATTTTTACAATAGATTGAATCACTCTTTACCCAATTCTTCGCTCCTTAATTTCATGCCCTAACCTTAAGCCATTAGTTCAAAGTAAACAATTCTGAAAAGATGAATCGCATCAGTCTTGAAAGTCGAACTGACTGCGTAGCACATTGAAAATAAAGAGAAATATGTTATACAGCAAAAACTTACCTTTTCTCCACATCGTTCACCCTCTTTAGAGAACGCTAACTCTTCTGGTCCAACGGCTCCAGACAAACACTTGGAAATCTATAAATTATGGGGGAAAATTCTTCACTGTTAAGAAAAGGAAAGGATGAAAAATTCCTCATTCAATACTAGTTTATACTACAATGAATATAACCTTAACCCATTAAAGCGCGCAACAAAAGCAATGGAGTACTTTAGACGCTTAGCCACGAAAGCTGCTTCTCCCTGTAGAAGGTTTGTTGGATGAATACGACTCATTATTTTGTGGGTCGGCAATTAGTCACCCACCTCTTGTACACAGTTCAAGATCCAATCAGTGCAGCAAGACAGTCCAGATTCCAACACAGTTTTCACACTCTCCTCTTCGTTTTTTGGTGGAACAGGTCTTAGCATCCAGACCAAGACTGAGAAGGAGACTTTATGAGTGAAGCCAACTCCATTGTTGGTTAGCTATTAGTCGACCATCTCTTGTACACAGTTCAAGATCCGATCAGCGCAGCAAGACAGTCCAGTTTCCTAAACGGTTTTCACACTCTGCTCTTTTTGTTTTGGTGCACCAGGTTTTAGGATCCCAGATCAAGACTGAGTAATAGATTTTATGGGTGAAGCCAACTCCATCTCTTGTACACAGTTCAAGATCCAATCAGCACAGCAAGACAGTCCAGTTTACAAAACAGTTTTCACACTCTTCTCTTTCTTTTTGATGGGCCGAGTTTCAGCATCCTAGAGCAAGACTAAGAGAGAGACTTTACGAGTAAAGCCGGCTCCATTGCTTATCCGCTATCAGTTATTTATCTATTGTTAATAGTTCAAGATCCATTCAGCATAGCAAGACAGTCCAGTCTCTGGAACAGCTTTCACTCTCTTAAATTTTAATTTTTTTTTTCTTGACCATGCAGGTCTTCAAATTCCAATTCAAGAGTTACTTCAGTGAGACAAGAATTGAGAATATGTTTAGCTAATGAGATTATTTCGAGTGCAACTTTGAATAAAATAAGCAATTTGGTTTGAGTTACTGAGTGCAAGGTTTGAGTTGGCATGGATTTGAGTTATTGGGATCCCACTGTGTATGTACATGTAACAGTTTAAAAGATATGGTGATAAACATGTACATGTATCCATGGGGAAGTACAATAAGCCACAAGTTTCTGTTGCAATTCATTGTAAACTTTGTGGGTACCGGTAGTTTTCTTTTGGACTTTAATGCAACTGCCTGTGCCAGTTGGCAAAATGTCATAATTTTACCTCTTCAGTTTGTCCCTGGCTTTTAACCATCCGGTTTGCCACTTGTTATCCAGCTTCATACACTGACCCCACTTGTCCAAGATCTAAATTGTGGATTCTCTACTTTCCCTGAAGACTTGTCCACAGATGTTAATTAAGACTTGTTAATTGGCCACACACAGAGGCTTGTCCACACCAAGGCTTTTTAATAAGCCACATACAGTAAATGAGCCAAGGATAACTCGCAGGAGACCAAAATAGGTTGTCCATACACCGCAAACCAAAGCAAAAAAAATTTGGACTACTGTTTGTCAATAGGTAACATACAAGGTGTGTTCACAGCAGATCTTCACTGACAATCTATTGACTGAATCAATATTGACAAATGAGTATTATTTCATAGTATCGTGTGAATACAGACTTTCTTGAATGGTAGCAAACTACTGACTATGTTCATTTACCAATTATGTAAAGACCTAAAAATCATACACACTCGGATTAGTTGTTGCACATGATCTACTGCGTATCCAAGTTCAGAGGCATTTGGCATATCATGCACAATTTTTTATAATATTATTAGTTTGCCAAACATGACCCAGTACAGAAAATAATTTCAAGATTTTTTTCAGATTTAGCAAGTAAAGCTGAGGAAAAAAATAGCTAAGAGCTGTTCATGAGCAAGGTAAAGAGAGTGAGTTCTGAGCAACTTAAAAGTCAATCTGACTATTTTAAGGAAAGTTATTTTTTTCTTCATTGCACTTCCTTGTTCATTGAAGAAGACACCTACATTTCATTTAATTTGGTTTTAGCAACTGAGTTGATAATGCAAATCAGCAATTGTGAAGAGTTTTTGAAGTTGATGTTTCCAGTGTTAACCTTTGATTAGAGCTCTGATGAAAAGCTAACGCCGAAACACAGGTGGCTGACATTATCTACTCATTTAATAAAACCAAATTATCTTACGACACTCCTCACCAAAGCAGCACCGGTTTCTTTTATTAGAAACTTACCCCCTTTGGTTTTGTACAATCGTACACATTTCATTTTGCCATGTCTCTTTTCAGTTAAAGACCATAGAAGACACCAAAACATTGTAAAATTCAATAGGAATGAGCACATTTGGGACAAGTTTGTATTTTTCCTGTTCATTGCAAAATACAATTGTACCTCATTGTGCCATGTCTCTGTTTACATGAATTGTAGTTATGAATTACGGAAGACACGGTAACACCATAAGATTCACTGCCAACTCATGTGCTGCTTTTTGATTCTTATCACATGATGGTCAATACAATAGTTTACTTTTTGGGTTAGAATCATTTCAAAATTTCATACATATTACTAAGTCCTATGAAAAAAATTAAAGTTTAGGGTAGAATAAACTGATATCACATAAATTCCAAATTCAACAGACTTGAAATATCTGATAAAACTCTAAATTTCATGAAACATCCAGGAGGGATTTATCTTATCACATCCCTCCATTCTAAAATTTTTAAAATTTTTAAAACAAACCTATGCAAATGTTTCAGCCAGAAGTCAGTAATTCCATCAGGTAGTCTACATGCATATTATGCACTTAAGTAAGCAGTCAATCAGTTAGCTTACTAGCCAGTCGATCAGCCAGACAGTCAGTCTTCATTCAGATGGTCAGTTAATCTGTCCACGTCAGTCAATCACCTTTAGTCAGTCAGTCAATCAGTCAGTGGGTTGGTTACAAGATGTTAATAAGGGTACCACGCAAGGAAGTGTGAGCGGCCCCCATTTGTTTATCAAATTCCTTAATGATCTAGAGATAAGTTTGAAGGGTAAAGATATTCTGTTTAAGTATGCTGATGATACTAGTATTGTTTCGCCCGAGTGGAAAGAACAGGATAACTCAATGGATATAGTAAGAGCATTTATGGAATGGTCAGAGAAGAACTGTATGTCTAGTAATAGTAAAAAATGCAAGGAGCTAGTTATCAGAAAGAAAAGCTGTACGAATGTTTTTAGTCAGTCTGTTGTTCCATCAGTCATTCGGTTCCTTAGCCAAAGTATCTACCAAACATAAGTCTCTGTCAACCAGTCCACCAGCTTGCAGTCAGTCAATCAGTGAGCCCGCCAGCCTGTGGTCAGTCAGTCAGTCAATGTGTTGGTCCATCAGTCAATCAGTCAATATTAGTCTGTTTCAGTCAACCAGCTTGCAGTCAGTCAGTCAGTTAGCCAAACCATCTGCAGAAACAGTCCACCAACAGTCAGTTGGCCAGCTCACCAGCCACTGGTTACTCCATCAGTCAGCTGGCTCTCAATCAATTAGTCAATCTGTGAGCCCAAAAGCAGTAAATGTTTTTGTCTGCCAGCTGGCCAGCAGTCAGTCAATTAGTAAACCAACCAACCAGCTTGGCATCAGTCCATCATTCAGATAACCTGCCTATGGGTCATGCCAGCCAACAATCACTAAGTACTGTTATTTTCAGTTGTTTACCCGCTGGCAGATTACCCACACCTGCTGATTATTGCATATGGCAAAAAAAAAAAAAAGTCAACAGATTACCTGCACTGGTGGATAGCCCACGCCTTCAAAGCAAAGAAAATTTGTACAAAAAGGCTCTAGAATTCACAACGTTTCATACATGTGAATTTGTGGCTACTATTTGTGCGAGCGATCGTTCAGCGCCATGTTGATTTGTTGATTTCTAAAAAAAATTGATCTCTCTGGTTCAGCTGGGCCTAACAAGTCCCTTAAAACAGGAAAATTCTCTTCAGCTCGAGCTAGTGTTAACTGGAAATTTGTTACTGATGCACTGGATATCCTTGGATTATTTTTGTCACCCTCAAGGTTTTGTTTACACGCATGCAAATAAAAAATTTGTTTGTTGTGCAACTAACTGTACGTGAAATAAACTTGAGTCAGCATCATGTTTTCGTGCTGCTTTGTTGCACTCTTATACAATAAAATTCATTTGAGAGGTGAAAATGCAGGTGGGTGAGAATAATTTTTTCAATTCAGCTACCAGAGGATTTTAAAATTGTCACATAACTCGCACCTCCCTATTACCTGCAGTAGCGTGTGTTTAATGCAAAATCAACAGATTACCCACTGGTAAATGGCCACAAATTACAGTAAGTCAGTCAGTCATTTCATGAAGCTACATGATTTTATACCCAGTCAGCCATTCAATTAGCCCACAAGTCCACAGTCAATTAAGTTGAAATTTTCCTCAAAACCTTCTAGTACCAGAGATTTTCTTAATTTCAAGCATCAAAGTTTGCCACAAGTAAACTCAGCATCTTTTGAATGGTGCTTAGAAATATTTGCAAAACAACAGAATACGAATAAACTCAGCTGGGTGCTATTTAAGAGGAAAAAATCACTTCATAAGTACCAACATGCAGATTTTTAGAAGTCTGGAAAAACAGGTTCTAAGTATTTTTTGGGTAGTTAATGGCAGTATCAGGTAAGAAGATTCTTAATTCAATTCTCAACTCTGCTAAGATAGTTGCTGATTTCTAGAAAAATAAACTTGAGTTTTTTCTTAAATATCTAGTATATATTCACAATTGTATGATTTCAGTGTTGTCATTAGGAGCCAGTAGGCAGTGGAAACCCGCCGGCTGTCAGGCCATTTTACGCCCAGTTTACTTGAGTAATATAAATGCGTGACCGTCATGAAGCATGAAACCATCGCAATTCACATGTGCGTTGATGCTTCAAAAATCGAAAATGATGGCCAGCGAAGAAAGCGATCTCTTCGCGATTACTTGTCAAGTCAATCGAAGAAGACAAAATCTAGCAAAAAAAGAGAGCCACCAAGATAAGAGGTAGTTTCGATCGCTGTCAAATATTATAATTGTGAAGCTCCTGAAGCATTTAATACCAAGATAAACTGGCCCCCTTTGTTAAAATACAGTGGCAAATTATCGCTGATCCACTACATACTTTCAAAAGAGCTTTCAGAGGGTTGGAGAAGGAAGTGTCTATAAAGATCTTTTTCACCTTGCTGAAACTGTTGTGTCCATTCCACTCTTAAGATTTCAAAGGCAGGAAGATTTTCCTTTGTTGTAAACATGTACCGTTAAATAATTTAACTTCTCATTGGAATATGTTCTTTCTGGTTCGGGACAGAGAGACTTTAACTGCTTTTGTAGAATCGCAGAATAGAACATATAATTTACGTTATCCGACAGAGACATGACAACAATTTTGAAGGAAAATTTTGTTCTTTTGTTTATGATTTCGACAGAGATACGCAAACATTAAGTTCTGTGATTTAAAATGTCATTCCAACCATACACGTGGCCGTCAAAGTTGCTGCTAGATTGTTGGTTTTTTTTCAAGGATTATGCAACGTTAGAAATGCTCACCAAATATGGACCTTTTGGAATACTTGTCATTAAACCGCTCAGACAATCCTAATTAAAAAATAAACTAAGGTGAATGTTCCGTGATTTTGCAAACCTTGCAGCATTTGGTGAGTGATTTCCAGATATTTATCAGTTGTGATGTTTAGAGATGAGAGGAAATACTTTGATGAATGAAACATACCCTTATTTTAAATAAAAACGAGAAGCTTGTGTCCAGAGGGTTTTTATAGCGATAAACAGGGAAATTGAATTTAACATCAATGTCTGGCTAAAAAAAATGCAGCTCAAACATGCCCCAGAATGCTGGAAAATGCATCTCAGAGAGTTTCAAATTTCAAATTTTTCCAGGGGAACACACCCCCAGACCCCCCTTGAGGGGCGTATTGTGCAGCCGCCTACTCAGTTCAGATAAGACACCTATTACATTTTCTAGTGACAATCCTAGATCTGAAAAGAAAATAAAAGAAGAAAAGGAAAAAAGTGCATAAATTATTGTGTCATCCACTTACTTTACTACTTAACATAATGATTAAATAGAAGAAGTTAAAAACAATTTTTTGATTGGTTCTGATACAATACCAGAAAGTGGAATGCACGCAAAGAATTTACCCGTGATGAACTTAAAGCTGTACATTGTACAATTTGTTGACTGAGTTGCCAAGAATAATCATCCTGTGATATGCAGACATGCAGTTTTAGATCAGAATTCAGTGTAAATATGAGTAATTTTAGTTTCATTTAAAGAATTTTGAACTTACAAAAAGCTGTATTTCAGAGTAACATAAGAAAACAGGTTTTTACTCATGATCTAGTGGAAGACATCTTTGTCATACAATAACAAATAGATTTCATGTTGTCATGCATCTGTTCAGTAACACATGTCATACAAGATATGCCACCTTTTGGTTCTTAACTGCAATTTGATTTTACCTTTGATCCATTACTGAACAGACAAATGACAACATGGAATCTATCTGTTGATAGAGTCATATACAAAAAAAAAAAAACAAAGCAAGTATGGTATGTTCTTTGTAATACAAATTTGCAACCTCAGGGTCAAACTCCATCTATCAAAAATGAACTGTAATTGATAGGAAATTTAGGCTGTGCAAGTTCCACATACAGTGGAACCTTGATTTAATGAACCTCTATATAACGAATTCCTTGGTATAATGAATGATACTTTTCATCCCGGCTAAAGTTACTTTAAAATGTATGCCACAGAACCTCGATATAACAAACCTCGATATGAAAAAAATCCTTGTTATAACGTCAACACAATTCATAAGCCCAAATGTACAGATACCAAGATATAATTAATAAACAAATGTCAACATCCAGGACGAAAGACAAATGCAAAACAGACCAACAGTGCAGTACTATACAGTAGTGTTCTGTTGTTTAATACTTTACACATAGTTCATGATCATTTTGACATTTGACAGGTCAGGCACAAAAGATTGAAAGGGAATTTCCACACTCTTTCTCTTAAATGAAAGGTGCATTTTAAAGAAAAACAAAATATGAGGTAATTAGAAAAAGTTTTTGATTAAGCGTCTTGATTAGCAATTTTAGTAGTAAAGTATTTGACCAAAAAATGAGGCAATTCTCATTGGAAGAATTTTTGATTGGGGTCTTGATTAGCAATTAGTAGAAATTAAAAGTAATTTAATAGTGGTTTTCTTTTGTTTAAAGTTTCCGTTCAGTTGCACTTTTCATTAACCTTTTCATTGCGATATTTGACAAGCCAGTTGCAATTGTTAAGATTTTGTTGTGACCACACACACTCACACAGATAAAAACAATAACAACAATTATTAACCATACCTCCATGTTTAACAAACATTAATTTTTGGTTGTTTTTCTGCAAATTCGTTAATTCAAGGTTTTCGATATAACAGACCCTCGATATAATGAACCAATTTCCACCGTCCCTTGGCACTTCATTAAATCAAGGTTCCACTGTATAGGAAATTACAGTTCACCACTAAATTTTCTCCAATTCTTATTGGTTTAAATTGATCATGTGATGCGATAGTGTTCATCCATGGAGAGACACTATCAGCCCATAGTGCCTCTCCGTGGAAAATACCCAAATGGATAGTACTCTTCCATGAAAAATTTTGATTGGTTTGACAGCCACGAAGTTAGGCAGATCGGAAAAACAGTGACTTTTCAATTCTCACAGGTAGAGCGTATTATTTAGACAATATACAGTTGCAAATTATTGACATTTGTGACAGGCTGTATGCATGAATAAATATTTGATCGATCTTCATTTATTGGGTTTTGACTGTTTTTCAACTGGCGTGTGGAAGAAAATTTAGTGGTGAATAATAAAGAGCATAGAGTGTTTATGTCTTGGAACTATCGGTCTGATAGTTGCCCCTTGGAAATTTGATGTTCTTAAAACTTGCATATTTGCCCTCAAAGCTTTGCTTCTTGGGCAAATATTTGTTTTCAGAACATCAAATTTCCGTGGGGCAACTATCAGACTGATAGTTCCGAGACACAAACACTCTATTGTTTAAATATAACATTATTTTTTTCTCCCATAATATAGGCACTTTATGGGGACCAAAAAAGTTTTTAAGAGTAAGTGCTTATAAAATTCAGCAACCACTACCACTAGAATGGTGATTTTTTCACTCTTATTTTGCTTATTGATAAGTATTGGTAAGTAACTTGACGTGATTTAGTTTGTTTTCAGAAAGGCTGTTTCAATTTGAAGAAAACCTATAAAATCTATTTTTCCTGTTGGCGACTTCAAAGAAGCCAAAATTCAAGACGAAATGGGTCGTTCTCAAAATTTCACTTGCATACAGTCAAAAGGGAACAGAGAGAAAGAAAATATTGTTTGATGTATTGGTTTGTCAAGAGTTTAACTTCTAGTTTGGTGGTAAATATTCAACTTAGTAGTAATCTGAACAGTGAACAATAACATTTTAGAATAAAGGCTGATAGTTTCTAAAGAAACTGTTTGGGGCTGTGTTGGCAGGGGGTAATGAAATAATTTGGATATATCAACAAAGTTGAAATGGTAAATTGGCCACTGTAACAACTACAAAAGCTGACGTTTCGAGCGTTAGCCCTTCGTTGGAGCGAATAGAGGAATTGTGGGTTGTGTGTGCTTTTAAAGGCAGAAATTGGAGCTACGTGATTGGTGGGAACATGGCAATGAGAAAAACACGAATAAATTAGTGGAATGAAAAGCGTTTGTTGATCCCTGTGGGATTTAGACTGCTGGCTTGAAAGATGAGCTTTTGCTCAAGAGTTTTACGGCTTTCCGTGCTACCTAAGTGTAAGGAAAGACCGCAGATTGCCATATGTTGTTTAGAATGATTAGGTAAATTAAAGTGGCTAGTGACTGGTTTCGATGTGTCCTTGTCATTCTTTTCCACATCGTGAAGGTGTTCTCGGAATCGGTCACCTAGTCTTCTGCCTGTTTCGCCGATGCATATCTTTTTGCAATAAGTGCAAGTTATGCAATAGATTACATTGGCGGAGGTGCACGTGAAGTGATCAGTGATAGTAATGGATCGTTTGGGTCCCGATATCTTATCAGTGTTGTGAATGAAAGGACACGTTTTGCATTATGCACGTGTGCAATTAAAAGTGCCTGGTTGGTCATCAGTCTGAAAAGAACTTCTGACCAAAAAAATTGCCTATGTTTTTGTCGCATTTGAAATTAGCGGAGGCTGCGAAAAGATAGTGCTTGTCTCTGAATCGTTTTGAAGTAATTTAAAGTTTTTAAGAATGATGGATTTGACTGAGTGGTTGTGAGGGTGAAATGTGAGAGTGAATGGAATACGGTCGGAATCTTCCTTTTGTGATGTTTTTAGCGCCAAATGTCGATCAATAAGTTGGGCGCGGTGGTAACCCGCTTGAACGACAGAAACAGGGTAACCTCGTTTATCAAAAGACTGGCACATTGACTCTGATTTGTGGTGGAAATCAGAGTCATCAATTATAACATAAACGGTGAAGTCTTAGAAACTGAGAAAAAGGAATGGAATTCTTAACATGAGATGGATGCGAAGACGAATATAACAAGTAATTATGTGAGTCTGTAGGTTTGTAATACACACTAGTGCATAAACTGTTGCCTTCAATTGAAACTTTGATGTCTAAAAAGGATAAAGACTTGTCAGGAATTTCCCAGGTATATTTCAGAACTGGGTGAAAAGAATTGACTGCGGTTATGAATTGAGTCAGCTTCTCTCTGGTAGAGGAGGTAGCAATGATACAGTTGTCAATGTAGCGACCGTAGAGTTCAGGTTTGGAGCTGTTGTATTGGCTGAAAAATTGGTGTTCGACAAAACCTACAAAAAGATTGGCATAGCTAGGTCCCATTTTGGTGCCCATGGCTACACCATTGGTTTGTTTTAAAAAGTTGTCCCAGAATGAAAAACAATTGAGTGTGAGCACTAGTTCGGCTAAGCATAGTAGTGTTTCAGATTTAGGTTCCTTAACAGTACGTTGATCAAAAAAATGTTGAAGGGCCAGAAGGCCTTTGCCATTAGGAATGACAGTGTAAAGAGACGTAATATCCATGGTGAAAAGAAGTTTGTTTTGGCCAAGAAAATTAAAGTCGTGAAAGATTCAAAGAGCGTGTTGGCTCTCTTTAATATATAATGGTAAAGTTTTGACAATGGGAGCCATAATTTCGTCTAGTAGATAGCTGGAGATAAGTTCGGTAGGGCAACTGCAAGCCGAGACAATGGGCCAACCCGGGTTGTTAGGTTTGTGAATTTTTGGTAAAAAGTAAATACAAGAAGTTTTAGGAGTGGTCATGATGAGATTTTTTGCTGTGGCCGGCAATTCTTGTTTAGTTATGAGTTGGTTGATCGTATTCCTGACTGTGTTTTGATTACTGGCAGTGAGGTCTTTGTCTACCTTTTGATAAAAAGAGATGTCAGAAAGTTGCTGCAAAGCTTCTTTTTTGTAGAGGTCGGTGCACCAAACAACGACTGAGCTGCCCTTATCAGCCACTTTGATAACTATGTCTTTGCCTTTTCTAAGGTTTTTTAGAGCCGACCATTCTTCAGAGAAGACATTAGAAAATTTGGTAACACGTTTGAAATTAAGTTTGTTGATATCATGGCGGCATTTTCTGATAAAAAAAGTCTAATCATGCAAACTGGCCCTCTGGGGGAGTCCATTTAGACTTTCGAGTCTGAAGTGTTTCAAAAGTGTCTTCGTTTGATGTGTTGGAATCATCCTCTTTGTCGTGAAAAAAGGCTTTTAATTGGATGCGGCGAAGGAATTTTTATACGTGAATTTTTAAACGTGGTTAATCTGTTTCTGTCGTTCAAGTGGGTTACCACCATGCCCAACTTATTGATTGACATTCAGCACTACAAACGTTACAAAAGGAAGATTGCGACCAGATTCCATTCACTCTCACATTTCACCCTCACAACCACTCAATCAAATCCATCATTCTTAAAAACTTTAAATTACTTCAAAATGATCCAGAGACAAGCACTATCTTTTCGCAGCCTCCGCTAATTTCATTCAAACGCAACAAAAACATAGGCAATTTTTTTGGTCAAAAGTTCTTTTCAGACTGATGACCAACCAGGCACTTTTAAATGCACTCATGCACAATGCAAAATGTGTCCTTTCATTCACAACACTGATAAGATATTGGGACCCAAACGATCCATTAGGATCACCAATCCCGTCACGTGCACCTCCACCAATGTAATCTATTGCATAACTTGCACTTATTGCAAAAAGATATACATCGGTGAAACAGGCAGAAGACTAGGTGACTGATTCCGAGAACACCTTCGTGACGTGGAAAAGAATGACAAGAACACATCGAAACCAGTCGCTAGACACTTTAATTTACCTAATCATTCTAAGCAACATATGTCAATCTGCGGTCTTTCCTTACACTTAGGTAGCACGGAAAACCGTAAAACTCTTGAGCAAAAGCTCATCTTTCAAACCAGCAGTCTAAATCCCACAGGGATCAATGAACGCTTTTCATTCCACTAATTCATTTGCATTTTCCTCGTTGCCATGTTCCCACCAATAACATAGCTCCATTTTCTGCCTTTAAAAGCACACACAACCCACAATTCCTCTATTCGCTCCGACAAAGGGCCTACGCTCAAAACGTCAGCTTTTGTAATCGTTACGATGGCCAATTTACCATTTCAACTTTGTTGATATATCCAAAAAATATTTTAGAACTGCTTTAATCTTAACCGAAAGAAATTTATATTTTAACTGAAAGTCACAATTAAAATTTTAGGCATGAGCTACAATTTGGTTTATCCTGAGACTCAAGCCATAAGGTCTTTAAACATTGTACTAAAACTTATATTAAAACTGGCTTGGGTAACTCAGTTTGCACTTGACACCAACTCAGTCCGAAGTTGAACAAAATTTGGTTGAAATACTAGACCTAAGTAGTGGTTTTTTGGTGTTTACTACCACAGGAGGCCCATTATTATTTTGAATAAAGGCCTGATAGTTTCTAAAGAAACTGTTTGGGGCTGCATCGGTGGGGGTAACGAAATACTTTGGATATATCAACAAAGTTGTTGAAATGGTAAATTGGCCACCATAACGATTACAAAAGCTGATGTTTCGAGCGTTAGCCCTTCGTCGGAGCGAATATTCGCCATTATTGTTTTGTTAACTTCAATTTTAATATTCATTTTCACTGGCTTTGCCAAATAATAGGAAATACATATAGTGGGTGAATATTCATAGGAAAGAATTTAATCAGCTTTTGTCTGCAAAAATGCAAAAAAAGGTGCACTAAAAGTGTAAATGTATCATTCAGCTGTCGTCCTAGCTATTAATTTTAATAAAATTTTATAGGAAATATAGGAGGATTTCATGGAATATAGGCTCTTTAAGGATCCTATACAAATTATATTAAGATACATAGGATATATAGGAGGTCTGGGATGAAGGTTAACTAAATGAAACTGCTTGATTGATTGACTGCTTGATTAACTAAAAGAAACTGCTTGATTGTGCTTGGCTGAACAGGTTCTTAAATTTTTGGGTACAAAAATGGGCAATCTGTGTCGCGGTTCTTGCAAGCAGTTTTTTACTGTGCTGTATTTGAATTTCCCGAAAAATATTATGAGCTATGCCCAAGTAATATCAGAATATACTCAATCACATGACCGGCTGACCTCGTAACATGAAGAGGAAACAGAAATAAGTTGAAAAAATGCGCTGGTCAAACAGTTTTTAGGTTTTCTTCCTCACCTCTGGGAGTTGATTAAGATATCGAAGACATCATACGCGGTCTCCACCTCAGGATTTATCGGCCTCTCTGATGTCTTTCTTCCACCCAAACACCGTCAAACAAGAACCAACGTGAACTGATAGTCAATATGAGTCCAATATTCCATTTTTTCTAGTTTTTTGGCACCAAAACGGGTAGTTCAGTTCATATACCTATTTAGAATTGAATCCCAGTAACGCTGCCATGATAGACACTAGTTTCCAGTGTTTGCGTTGACAAAGTGCGTCACGCCACACACGAAATTGCGTGACAGCACACATTAGCTCAGTCAAAACATCTTTAATTTTTTGTTCGTCTATTGAACAGGAGACAACACTTTCGTCTTGGACTACAGTCATATCAGTAATGTAGTCTACATAACTTGGTTTTCATCATCTCCAAACCTTTTGACAAATATCGCGCGGAGACACTTTCTACAAAATGCCATCTACTCCATTCAAAAAGCTTAGAAGAAGAGTTTCTTGAAAAGTAATTTCTACGCATAGATAACCATGAGTGTTTTTTTTTCCCCATTGGGAAGGGGCGACTAGTTGTCCATCCACCTTCGAATTCCCATTCCCTCAACCTCAACGATTGTAATCAGTGGTTAGATAGCTTTCTTCGAGGTATACTTCCCCCCCTCCTCCCCATGCCAGACGATTGTACTTGGTTGCTGCAATAACTCTAACGAATTTCAAATGCTGACACTCTGCCTGGATTAGGAATCGATGATTTCCTTCATGGAAAGTTTAAGGGCTTAGAAAAGGAGTATGACTCGCTCGTCATTCCTTACGCCGCTCTCTCGAGTCCATGTCCAGTCTTTTTCGTTCCTTCCCGAGAAGAGACGGCCATGGGTTTGCGGAGGAGCGCGGGCTCTGGTTTCCGAACAGCAGCTGGTAATCGAGCCTAGTCATACTCCTACTCGTAATTTTTTTCTTCATCTTTTCTACTTTTTGGTCGATAGACCCGGAGGGATCTAGCCCGCGAGTACACCCTCACCTCGCCGATTAGTATCTTCGTCCGCAAGAAATTTTTATGACTTGAAAAAAGCAAGCCGGTGAGAGATCTGGGAGGGGCCTGATACTAATTACATATACATTCATACATAACTTTATTTAGTAAAGCAGGTCAAAAAGGGGAATAAGGCAACTTTACAGCTGATGTGGACCTACTATAATAAATTAACAATAAAATAAAACTCATGGTAATGTATTATTTATTAGATTGACTCGTTCACTTCAAGAAATGACCAAAAGAAGTTCCTCACCTCAACTTATCATTCTTAAGCAGGACTGTGCTGGAGAGATAGCAAAACATCAATCATAGGGTTTAGCTTGATCAAACCACAAATTTTCAGCGCTAAAAATTACAATGGTAGACAATAAAAACAATTTATCTTGATTTTGGAAGCAGAAAGAGTTGAGAAGCTAAGAACCAATCTAACCTCACTTTCAACCCTAATTGCCATCTTTCCTCTGTACTTAGATCTTAAATTTTTTAGCTATGAATAATATCGATACCTCTTCGAATTTCATGGAACCTCATTTCGTCATTGATATTATGAGCGCATCGGTCAACTATTAACCTCTGATGACTAAACGCAGTTGATTATGAAGGTAGATCCTGGACAAAATGTTCGATTCGTCGTTTCGTTATGGCGTTTCGTCGTTTCGTTATGTCGAGTCGTTGTTTTCCGAGTTCGACTCGTCGAACTTTCAGTTCGTTTCGTCGTATTGTCAGTTCGATTCGTCGGCTGGCCTCTTTCGTCGTTTTACGAGTCCGACTCGTCATCGACCACATCGGTTCGTCGTTTCGTCATGGCGTTTCGTCGTTTCGTTATGTCGTTTCAGTAAATGGTTTGAACCCGGGTGTAACATGTGAAGGTGTAGTCTGATCGTCCGGGTGAGTGTAGTCCTGAGAAGGACTGTTGTCGGTGTTAGTAACTGACGTTTCGACAACCTGTGCGGAAGTCATCATCAGAGTCAAGTGACTGACTGAACACAGACGGGCGACGAGGAAAGGTGATGTCAGCAATCACATTGCTGAACACCATCGACTTACCAACCACAACATTGACTGGGACTCTGCGCAATGCCTAACCTACAGCACTGACTATTTTCAACGACTGACTCTGGAAAGCTGGTTTACTAACTTAGAACAGACTCCCCTAAACAGATGTCAACAACTACCCGCTCCATACAAACGACTCATTTACAACATAAACATCACAAACGACCGAAAAAGAACGACCTAACTTTACCGACAGATCGAAACAGACCAATCACGACCGACTTACGTCACTTGAGTCTTACAGCCAATAACATCACGGCAAAACCAACCGATCATTTCACACGAACTGGACTAAGAACATTCTACTGACATCAATCATTCACTTGACTCTGATGATGACTTCCGCACAGGTTGTCGAAACGTCAGTCACTGCCACCGACAACAGTCCTTCTCAGGACTACACTCACCCGGACGATCAGACTACACCTTCACTTCTTATGTTGTTTCGTTATGTCGTTTCGTTACGTCGTTTCGTCGTTTCGACTTGTCCACTCAACAGGAGCTATAATTCAAACTAAATTACATGAATAATTACTTGATTCCATACGCTCTTACATGAATCACTAATGTGGTATCTATAATTTGCTCTCTGCTGAAGGAAATGGATCCTTTGAAGAGCGACTTACGCCACAGCATAGAATTCGTCTTGAGTCGAGGGAATGATCGTTTTCATGAAAGTGACAATGGAATTGGATACCTGGTAACACACCTTGACAGAGTCTTCTATATTCTAGCTCGTGCATCTTCGTTCCTCCTCAGCTGGAGTGTTTGTTACAAAGAGCTTGTTTGTTGTTCTTGGTGGCAGTGACAACTCATTGTAAATGCGGTTGTTTAAGTTTACAGGTAGCAGGGATCGTCCCAGCATAGATTTTCCCAGAGAACTCCTGGAACAGTACCTTGGGAACAATTTTAGACATATTTAAATTCGAGATGATGGTTGATGGTAGTTTTTTGCCGTTTGAACGAGCGGATGATAATGCATGATTCCGACTTTTTTAGCGTTAGCACTTCATCGTACAGCGAATAGAATGGGTGGGTTACTTTTCATCATCTTCTTTTTTTCACGGTAGGAGAGACTCGACATTAGCACTCAATTCTAATTTTAGTAGTACATGTTACGTTTTAATTCAAGTAATTAAAAGAAAAATACCCTCAACTAAAGCACGGCTTTACTGAGGCTTTTATTATGCTACACTTCCACTACTAAAGCACTGTGCTAGGAATTGGGAAAAAACTAGAACTCCTTAATAAACATGTTTTACTAATAATCCTTGGTGGAAAAAGTCGGTACATACGAGGTGCTTTTGGAAAGTCCAAACCTTGTCCGCTTGAGAATGAAAAGACTTTTTCATATATTGATTTTAGTTCACAAGTCATTTCGAGCAGCCGCAGCTGCCTATGTAGCAGCATTATTTACAACGAGAACCAACATTAATGGGCCTAGGGGTATAAACAGGTTGCAGTTACCATGTGTATAAATACTACATCTTATGGGAAAAACTCCTTTAAATTTCTTGTGCTTAAATTATGGAATTTGGTTTTTTTAGAAACAACTGCCTAGACTTTACAAGCATATATACATCTGTTCTCTTTTTCTTTTTCTTCATTAATTGTACATATATTTTTCACTCTATTTATTTCTCAGAGAAGTGCTTATACACTATTCTTCAATCCAAGTTGACTTACTACTACTACCACTACTGCTACTGCTACTACTGCTACTACTACTGCTACTACTACTACAAATGGAAATCTCTCATTTGGTCTCTTTGGTTGGCATTGGGGGAGTTTCAAGCCAAATGGTAATCTGTGATGTTTTCAAACTTGATTAATTCATATAAGTAAAATCAAAGTATGTCTTTTTTGCTTTTGAAGTTTTGCAAATGTTTCATGCCTTTCAGTGACTGCACGTCAAATTATGTCAACACTCTCACTACTTGACTTTGTTCAAGTTGAGTCAGCCAAGTCATTTAAGAATCAGTTCATGCTTTCAGCTGTGTATATACCACATTTCTTCGCCCCATGATGTTACAGTAACACATGAAATTTAACCAGATTTATTATCGAATATGAGATTTCAGTGGGTTCTTAATTTAATTCTTTGAAAAGTAATCAGGTTTTTGGAAACGAACTGGCCACATGCTATTCACTGTCTCACCCCTTCTCCACTTGCTACTTTTTGGAGTGATTTCAACCTATAAAAAGAGCTAATTTATTTATTTATTTATATTATTTATTACAATTTAATGGCATAAATACACAAATGCTGGTATGATACAGTTAATTAACCAAAAGAAATTTTAAAAAGGCCATAGGAGAATCTGCAAAGAGTCCCAGACCCCATGTAACACCAGATCACCCAATACGTATAGTATGAATGAGATTCTATATTATAATAAAGACAAATAAAATCATGATTTACCCACAAGAAATTTCTTCACATCAAATTTAAAATTCCCAGTACAATTTGCAGTGCGAATGTCAACAGGCAACATATTCCAAGAAACTACTACTCAATGGAAATAGGAATCTTTAAGGGAATTAGCCCTTGCATATTTTTTTTTTAACGTCAGATGATCATAATGTTTCAAGGAACAATAATCTAAACTAGAGTAATAATCCACAAAAGGTGAAACATCAATTTCAACAAACCCTTTCAGTGCCCTTAAAGGAGAAAGTTATGTCAATTAAAACTCTTCTCTGTCTTCCAAAGATAATAGATTTAACTTCTCAAGACGAGCTGCATAGCTATCCTTAGTTTTCAAAATAAATTTAGTGGCGTGTCTCTGCACTCCTTCAAGCTTATCAGTGTTCTTACACGAATATGGGGACCATATATCAGAGCATTATTCATGGTTAGACCTTACTAAGGAACAGAAAAGGGTTCCTTTGCACTCTGGGGTAAAAGTAAATGGGTCCACTTGTACTCTGTATCTTTAAAAATTTTTTTTTTCTTCAATTATTTTCAATTATTTTAGTCAAATTCGGTTTAATTTTTTCTAATTAATTGTAAAAAAGGGGAAAAAAGTTACCCTCGACCCTCAACAAGAAACCCTTGACCCTCCTACCCTCCACAAACAGATAGACTCCCGCGGTAATTACTCTAGGGTGCTCGCCCAAGTGGTTCATTAACTTTTAGCTGAAAATACGTTTTTCTAAATAACTCGGACGCTTCTGCAGATTAAATAGCTATTCTAAAGATCTATTTCCTTCGGCAGAGGGCAAATTATAGATACCACGTTAATGATTCATGTAAGAGTGTATGAAATAAAGTAACTTCCTGTAATTTAAGTTGAATTAATGCTCCTGTTGAGTGGACAAGTCGAAACGACGAAACCACCTAACGAAACGACATAACGAAACGGCGAAACGAGATAACGAAACGACGAAACGCCATGACGAAACGACAAAACGACGAACCGATGTGGTCGATGACGAGTCGGACTCGTAAAACGACGAGTCGAAGAGGCCAGCCGACGAATCGAACTGACAATACGACGAAACGAACTGAAAGTTCGACGAGTCGAACTCGGAAAACAACGACTCGACATAACGAAACAACGAAACGCCATAACGAAACGACGAATCGAACATTTTGTCCAGGATCTCTACCTTCATAGGCCGGCGCACCCACTTCTGTGCAAGAAGAGTGTCGGCATTTTTGGAAGACTTGTATTGTTGGGGTCAAACCGCAGAAATAAATACGCCTCCGAGTTAGACGGTTTGCCTACGAACGGATATTTTGCGATTCGCGTAGCCTTCTGAGGTGAAGAAAACTACGAACAATAGGTGAAATTTCGGTATGTCCTAAAGTCCTTCAGGTCAAACCATTAAATGAGAGATTTATTACAACGCCACTTCTTATTTCAGCTACTGGTATTTTGGCTTCTAGTTGTCGAAATACTCCCAATTGCTTTCTCTGAGCATGGTATCGATTGAATAAAGTGTTCACGAAAGGAAAACAACAAAGACGAAACCATTGAGCGTCCTTTATGACTAACAAAAAAATCCGATGGGCTAAAAGTCAAGCCTAAAAGAATGGGAAAAAAAAACCCCTTAGACTGGACCTTAAAAAATTCTTTAGTTCCAGTTCATTAACTAAATGGGATTAAAGTTCCCCCAAAGAGGAGGCAGAGATGGTAGACATTTAAAAAAATAGGGCACCACTTTTACCTGGGCTAGGACCCAAAGCCGGGAAAGTTTTGAAAAGCCACAACACACTGAGCCACTTTCTTTTTGGGTCTTTTCGGATACCCAAAGAGACTGAAACCATAGTCTCGATTTGTTGCGTCTTTCATCAGGTGACGTCTCCACAAAAGAATGCAACTAGTCAGCACGTAGTGTATTTGACTGCAAGAGACTGGGAAAGCGAATTCTAATTCCAACAAAGGATGTGGTAGTCATCCCGACAGTTGAAACGTGACGCCTTACAGTGCGATGTCAAAACAGACTCAGTAGCAATCTTAGCTTCTGTGTCGACGTCTTGTTCTTAGTATAAAATAGTTATCGTTTGCATTACTTTACGAAAGATTTCCGTCGGAGACAGTATCATGCAAGTCGTCTACCGACTGCTGTTGTGGACACTTGTTTTCTGCCGTTTCACGTCACAAGAAGGTAAGAAGGCAGGTTTCTGCGGTTTCGAAGGCAGCATTTGATAGTTTATGATAAATAAACCCGACCGGTAGACTTTTCCCTCGATATTCTAGGATACGAATCGTCAAAAATCAGGTTCCACTGAATTTAACTGCTTCTGCGATGCCTTTTAATTTATGAGGTCTAATAGTGCGGTGTACTCTGACACGTCTCAATCATCCGTAATTGTTTGTCCTTGCGTGCGAATTAATAGGGAGCTTCAGCAACAACGACGGCAACGAGAAGAGCAGAAAACATGTGCGTTTAACATTTTGGTACATTTCTTTGCCGTTCTCGGCAAAACAACAACGTGAAATAACCAAACTTTAGGTTTTTAATAGGGAGCTTCAGCAACAACGACGGCAACGAGAAGAGCAGAAAACATGTGCGTTTAACATTTTGGTACATTTCTTTGCCGTTCTCGGCAAAACAACAACGTGAAATAACCAAACTTTAGGTTTTCTCGAGAAGGTGAGCGCATGACAGTTAATTTTTCTTTCTTTCTCCTTACTTTAACGCCGTTCGCAGTGATATTGTCCCTGAATAGTTCGCCAGCATTTTCCAAGTGAAACACATTGGAATAACCTCGAAAGAGTTACAAAAACGAAAAGTTAGATTTCGACACGACGTTTTCGTTACCGTCGAAGTCGTCGTTGCTTAAGCTCCCTAATAGCTTCCACAGACACATGTTCACCTTTCGGGTTTAAGAGATCTTGATTTTGACATCCTGTAGAAAACGGATAACGACAGACGTAACCCTGAGTAATGACAAGGGATGACATTAAGTTATCCCCGTTAAAACTGAATAAACTAAAAGAAAATCGAATTCACTGTATATCTTGTTGGCTGCAAATGTTTTTTTTTTTAATTTTTTTTTTTACCTGAGAATGAGTATAAACCAAAATACAAATGATTATAGTATCGTATATAAATGTATGTATACCTCTAAAGGATTGAAAAAAATTGGAAAGAAACTGATATAACGACACAATGCAATACGATGAGACTGAAGCAAAGCTGACGAGAGATTTTTTAGACTTTTAGACGTGACTTCCTTTAGCATAAACTGCAGGGATACCACAGGGAGTCCAGACCAGCGACGAGTCTGGTAGTTTATTCGAAATATAAAGGAATGTATGGGACAATATTGAAGTGTCTTATTATCGTAAACTTATATCATGAAATGTCTGAGTTAAAGCTCAAAATAAATGTTTATTTTGAGCTTTAACTCAGAAATTTCATGATTTAAGTTTACGATGTTTATTTTGAGCTTTAACTCAGACATTTCATGATATAAGTTTACGATAATAAGACACTTCAATATTCTCCCATACATTCCTTTATATTTCAAATAAACAACCAGACTCTTCGCTTGTCTGGGCTCCCTGTGGGGATACTTGCCAAAAATGTCACGCTGCACTAAATGACGTCATGAGAATCTTGAAATCTTGTGAAATCGGAGTAATAACGTCGACATTATTGTGGTCTCCAATTGCGTCTATATACAATAAAAACAGTCAGATTGATGATTACGGAAAATTCCCTCTTTGCTTGGAAGAACTCTTCCACCGAACCGTCAAAATCAGGAATTATTTGCGTTCCTTCCAACTTTCGGCGCTCGTTACTGACGGGCAAGGGAGTCCCGAACGTTACAAAACAACAAAAACTGTTTCTGGCAAGGCTCTTCGGGCTTATCGGGGGAATTTAAACTACTTACCAGTCTGTCGTATTTACAGATGAATGAATGAAAGAGGGAAAGAATGGAAAGAATGGAAAGTTACCAAACTAATGAAACTCCATTAACAATCACTGAAGTTGCATCTAAAAGGACAAATTTTTAAAGTTAAAGGATTTCTTTTTCCAACTCAGTTTCAGCTCTCAGGCGCACTCGCTCCCTTATGGAAAAAGTTTCTTGTGTACAGGGTATCCTCAGGCTAGAAGGGTACGCCCAGAGAAAGGATTTCTGGGCTTCCCAAAACTTTTAACGGCTGAATTAGCATCACATCACATGAAAAATCAAATTATAAAAGAGTTCCGTTTTAGCGTTTCAGTAATGAGCTGAACTTTGAATGTATTGCGGATATTTCCGCCCATGGATAATCCAATCCGTCGAAAATCGAAAGACACGCAAAAGTTCATTTCATGTCTTGATTTTAAAAACAGGAAGCTTCCTTTTTGAGGGATGTTAGGATTTTCATCCACTTTCAACCAAAGGTGAAAACTTAATGGCCCAATTTACCACTTTTATATCTCCCATACTACACTTTGTTGTTGCACCACCTCTGTTTTTGATTTCTCTTACGACAACTGTGCGTGCCCAAAGAAATCCTGACCGATAACGGTTATGATAAGAAACGTGTAAGAGGCGAATGTTCCACGGTTAAAACCCACAATATCCCAGAATTGATACACATGTTTTTATTTGCTAAACTTTTGCAGAGAGCTGTAGCGGTGACCTTGGAATGCAAAGTAAACGAATACCAGACGGGAGGATTACAGCATCATCTTCAAAAAGTTCAGTTAACTCCCCTCATTTTGCACGTTTGGACGGAGCAAAGGCCTGGTGCTCTGCCCCAAAGGACAAGTTGCCATACATACAAATCACATTAGTCGAACCAAAGTCAATCACTGGCATAACAACTCAAGGAAGTAAATCTGATTTTGCGTGGGTGAAAAAATATGAAGTCAAGTATCTGGATAAAGGAACTTGGAAAGAATATGATAAGGTACCTGCATTGCTAGCTGTTTCATTTTGTTTCTTCTATTTTAACTATGGATTGCTACTTTCATCAATCGTTCGAAGTGTTATTTCCAGGAGAATTATGGAAGTCACTAAGTACGTTTTTTGAAAATGATTGAGTATTACATTTCAGCTAAAAATACTTCCAAACTGCGATTCTTCGAGTTAGGAAAATTTTAAGTTTATTTGCCACGAACGTGAGAGAGATCCAAAGCTTTAGCCACAGAGGACAAGCCGACAATGTGTGCTCGCCAATTACGCATGAATTCATAGGCGATGGAGGCGAAATGTAATTTTACGAAGTTACCTTAATTGGCATGATGCACATAAGCTAGTTAATAAGTTTAATTTCTGTCAACTTTTCAGGAATTTGAAGGCAACAACAATATCAATGGCTTAAAGTCGAACACCTTAGATCCTCCAATCAGAACACAGTTGATTAGAATCTATCCCAAGGATCCAATAGTGTTGGGTGGCACCGATCCTAAACCCTGCTGCCTAAGATTGGAGCTGTCTGGATGCTCTGCACCAGGTATCATTGAAAGATCTTCTTTTAACGGCATTTTATCTTCAAGTCAAATGATTTAGAGTTTTAATTTCCAGTTATTGCCAATTAGTTATCAATGTGAATGATCATAAGAATATCACATAGCTTCATAGGGAGATCAGGTTAGTTTTATCGTGACACAACCAAAATCCTTTCCCCCCCCCCCCTCTCCCCCAGTCGATAATAATGACAGTTCCCTAGGTAAATAAGGTTTATAGAGCATTTTCTATCGTTCTAGTCGACTGTAAAGACCCCGGACACCCATCAAACGGAAATCGAAATGGGAGTGATTTTGGTCATGGTAAACAGGTAAACTACGCCTGCTTGGAAGGTTTCATGTTGGTGGGAAGCGCAACATCTGTTTGTCATATGGGTGCGTGGAGTCATGGTCTTCCTCAATGCGAAGGTATGTTGTATTACTTTGTGCTGCGATCTAGTTTCCTCCCGTTCTATTGCATTAATTCCGCGGGATTCTTCAGACAAATTAATGGCTTTTAAGTAGCATCCTTTGTTTCCCGCAGCCCTCAATGTAACAAAGATGATATACGTATGATGCACGATCCTTCGCAGTAGATAGCGCTATTTATGCAATAGCGAAAATCAGACCTGAAAAAAATCAGGCCTGTACGGGATTCGAGCCACTGACCTCTGCGATACTAGTGCAGCGCTCTACCAATTGAGCTAACAAGCCAACTGGGAGCAGGCCGTTAAGTTGATTCGTAATAAACCCGTGATGATAACTCAGATACAATGAATATATGAAGTTCATATATTTTGAACTGCGGTATTAAATACGTATGATGCACGATCCTTCGCAGTAGATAGCGCTATTTATGCAATAGCGAAAGTCAGACCTGAAAAAAATCAGGCCTGTACGGGATTCGAACCACTGACCTCTGCGATACTAGTGCAGCGCTCCACCAATTGAGCTAACAAGCCAACTGGGAGCAGGCCGTTAAGTTGATAAATCATCACGGGTGTATTACGAATCAACTTAACGGCCTGCTCCCAGTTGGCTTGTTAGCTCAATTGGTAGAGCGCTGCACTAGTATCGCAGAGGTCAGTGGTTCGAATCCCGTACAGGCCTGAATTTTTTCAGGTCTGAATTTCGCTATTGCATAAATAGCGCTATCTACTGCGAAGGATCGTGCATCATACGTATTTAATACCGCAGTTCAAAATATATGAACTTCATATATTCATTGTAACCAAAGATGATATAAACGGAATGGATAATATTTCGACGTGTGGTTGATTATTTTCCTCACTCTCTTTTCGCACCGGGACTCGTACCTCAGCAAATGGAGGGCATCGATTGAAACTTTCTGAATTTTCTGAGTTTCACGCATAAAATCAATCCGCATTTTTGCGATGGCGTCACGAACGTGCTGAGATAGTACGCTGTAACTACTATTGTTTAAAAGGAGAAGTATGATTCTCCTGTAAGGCAAAGTTCAAGTTTCCATTACTTTTAGAGCCTTCTAGCAATTATCAGAGAGATAAACGATGATGTTATCGTATTTTTTCTATTATGTTTGTTTAAGCAGTCTTTCAAACTTCTATCTGGAAGGGGGTTAATTAATTGTCCAACGCCGTAGATTTGGGAGATTCGATAATGCAAAGCATACAATCAGTTAACTATTCCTTACCAATAAAAATACTGTTGACCAGGTTGACTTTAGAATAACTGGCTTTTCATTTCATAGCAAATTTCATTTCATTTCATAGCAAATGACAATGAAAATAGACGCAAATGTTGACCAGTCAGCCAAACTCACAACTTAACTGGTAAATAAATGTGTCGCGGCTACAAGGGAGAGCCAATAGATATCTTTAGAATCTTAATAAAAATGTCATCACTGTCAGGCGGTCGTGATAATAACGTGGATATTCCAACCAGTATGGTGATCGTATACCGGTAGTTAGCTGGGGATGTCTTTGTTATATAGCATCAGGCATAACAGCAGTTCATGGAGATCAATTTTGCTTTACGGCGACATCTTAAATACGTGGAAGTGCAGTTGCGACATGCTCCTGCTAGGGTAACGTACCGACTCTCTTTTGAAGCTGTTTGTAGAGATCCTGGAATGCCAGACAATGGAACCAGAATCGGAGAAAACTTTGGAGATGGTCAAATGGTGGCTTACAGATGTAATCCAAACTTTAACTTGGTGGGCTCACCTACCTCGTTCTGCATAGCAGGACACTGGAATACAACAAAGCCAACGTGTAAAGGTAAGCAGCAAAAATACAGCAGGAATGACGGTACTTAAGAGACCAAGGGTTGTTCCCCTTGCCGCCTGATCAAAAAAATGTTTCTTTTCTGTGAATTCTGCTCTGCTTTTCTCTGTATGAAGATAGCGAGACTTAGTCTAACAGCAATGCACGCCATAAAATCTTGCAACCGAATTTCATTTCACACGGAACTACAACACAAAGGCGAAGAGTGGGGGAATTGTGATTCAATTATCGTTTTCGCCGTTTAGCTTTATACGGAAACGATATCAACTTTCTTCCCTAGAGAGATTGATTTAAAAAAATTTACGCCGTTTAAGTGAAGGGCAAAAGCGTTTTCCAGCGTTTTAGAGTGAATGTATTCTAAGAATTTTTGCCGTAAATGTCAATTGCAGCATCCTGTCTTGATCCTGGTATACCGAGCCATGCCAGAAGGATCGGTTCTAATTTTGGTCACGGTGGCCAGGTGACATTCGTGTGTTTAAAGGATTTCACCCGGCTGGGAAATCAGTCTATGACGTGTCACGACGGAAAATGGAGCTCTATTATCCCTGTCTGCAAAGGTAAACGATGAAAATGAATTTTATCACTATTTCTGAGTTTTTTTTAGTTTCACGCATAAAATCGATCCGCATTTTTGCGATGGCGTCACGAACGTACTTTCTGAGTTTTCTGAGTTTCGCGCATAAAATCGATCCGCATTTTTGCGATCGCGTCACGAACGTGCTGAGAAAGTACGCTGTAACTACTATTGTTCAGACTACACCTTCACTAGTAACTACTATTGTTCAAAAGGAGAAGTATGATTCTCCTGTAAGGCAAAGTTCAAGTTTCCATTACTTTTAGAGCCTTCTAGCAATTATCAGAGAGATAAACTATTATGTTATCGTCTTTTTTCTATTCCGTGTGTTTAAGCAGTCTTTCAAACTTCTATTTGGAAGGGGGTTAATTAATTGTCCAACGCCGTAGATTTGAGAGATTCGATAATGCTAAGCATACAATCAGTTAACTATTCCTCACCAATAAAAATACTGTTGACCAGGCTGACTTTAGAATAACTGGCTTTTCATTTTCTCTATTTCTCCTGTATGTCTCAAGCGTCATGCAAGGACCCAGGCACTCCTAAAAATGGTGTCAGACATGGTAACGAGTTTACTCACAACAAGCGAATATCGTTCGCATGTCTTGCGGGATTTCAGCTGACAGGCACTCCAAACGTAGTGTGTATTAATGGAAAGTGGAGTGCATCCACGCCTCAATGCAAAGGTGAATAGTTACGAACTTAATTTATCCCTTAACTTTTGCAGCTAGGGAGTAAACCGTGATAAAAAGACTGCTACTTTCTGTGCATGTTGTGTTATCCTCGAGATGAATGCAATCTAATGTATCCTATCCAATCAAGACTTTTCACAGTTAAGTCAACGAATATTTCTTAAAAAAGAATTCACCCTTATTGATTTAGTCCCCTCTTTCCGCCCACAAAAAGGGCACAATTGGAGAACGGCTATCGTTATTGCGAATCCTTGAGTAAAACCTTTTTCGTACCCTCCTCAGAGCCAAAATTATCCAAGAATCAAAGTAGAATTTACCTCCGAACCTGCCCGATTAATTAACGATTTTATGTGTCGGACCCTTCGATTTCATTTCGGTTGCTGATATCCAACTTTAATAATAAGATCTACTAAACATTAAATCAAATTAACCGCTCAACATAGATTAGAAATCAATGATCAGTATCACTGAAATTATTGGTACAAGTTATACTGATATTCATAGCGTCAATTTGAAATTAAGCTGTTTGCGTCGATCCTGGGAAGCCTGTTAATGGCAGCAGAATAGGGGATACCTTCCTTGATGGTCAGGCTGTGGCATTCAGTTGCAGACCAAGTCACACACTGATTGGCGCGCCAATTTTACGGTGTATAGCTGGAAAATGGAATAAGCCTACACCGAAGTGTAAAGGTAGGTCTTATAAGAGGCGTTTAGCAACATAAAGATGATTTTGTTCTTCAACTGACGTTCATTTGTTTTTTCCTTGATATCTAGGTATTCAATATTATATGTGCGGGTCTAATATGTCTGATAAAAAGAATGATACGACGGTGTGCCCTTACTTTGATAGGCACAAGTCGACTAGCTAACCAATAGTCACTTCGCTTTTTCAAAATTTTACCATGCTATATCATCGTCAAAAATTCTTTGAAAAATAGCTTTTGAAATCAGCAAATGATAGACAGGGCCTCGCTTTACATCAAGTTAGTTCCATTGGACACTTATTTGTGAAATCTGATTGGAAACATACCTGGGCTCGAATATCTGAGATATCAGATGATATCATGTGTTACTGTAAAATCCTTTTACTCATCATTGAGTCTAGTAGTCCAGTCGAGTCGATTCTCTTTGAATAAATTCTTATTTTTGTTTGTTCATCTCAAGCCTCGTGTCCAGTCCTTGTTGCTCTTATAAATGGCCGAGCTATTGATTTCAAGCCTTGTTACCATCACGGAGAACAAGCGAAGTTTTCGTGCGATTCAGGGTTCAAATTAATTGGGTCATTAAACATCAGGTGTCTAGATGGAAAGTGGAGCTCAGCAACTCCTTTGTGTAAAGGCATAGTTCGGTTACATCCTTTTAATCGACTAAAATTTAATCATTGTCAAGAGGAGCACACATACTTAAATCAGAACAGAATAAACTCCTTTCCCGAAAACGTTTTGTTACTTCACAAGTTTGGTATTCGGATGTTTCTAGATCAGAAGTAGTGTTTTCTAATTGAAACGCTGACTTTTAAATTGGAGCGTTTTGCTCTCTTGGGCCGGGTAGTTCAAATCTAAGTTATGTTAACCCGCTGTTCACCCAGAGTCAAATCTGATTTCAGATTTACGAGTTTTTTTAATTGACAACTCAGTACAATTTTTTTTTGTCTACAATTTGGTGATTGGATGCCCTAAAAAGTATTTAGATCTAATTATATGCAAAAAGGCTTATGAACAAAGAAATAGAGAAATCTGGATTGAAATTCAAGCCTAAGTTAGCGCTAATCGTTCCTCGAACTACTGGGCCCCGAGTTTTCCTTAATGTCTGAAAATTTAATAGTCGCTTGAACGTTTTTGAACACGAAGTTTGTAAACAACATCTCTAAGGATAGTTTTGGGCGGCAGTGTTTTCAAACCTCATTGCATTACCTACTTTTAAAAATGTTTGCTTTTTGTGCAACAGCTAGAGATGATCCTCCGTCTCTAACATGGGCAATGACACTTTGTACAACACAATTACCAGTACGTAATAAATGCCATCCTGAGGATTGGTTGTTTGAAATTCAAGTCCGTGGCAGGCACTACACTTATTGGTTGACATGTCCGTTCAATAAAATTAGAAACGACATAACTTGTAAAGATATTAGGGTGGAAAATTGGGATCACCAATTCAACAGCGTAATCTGCTTCAAAGTGCGGTGCGCATAGAGGCCCTCACATGCGAAGTGACCTGTTGCGGGAATAATTTTATGAAACACTGAAGTACCTTGCGTGCCACTTATTGAATTTAACCCGAAAACTTAAGCTCTTATATTGTCCTTTAATGTCCGTATTATCCTCACATTGCAACATTTATGTAAGGCAGGGGAGCGAGAGCTTACCAACAGGTCTGTTCCATTGTAGCTTTAAATTAAACTAGGTCTCTTTTTATTACTTATCTCCTAAGAAGGCTGAATCTACAGTCTTTTTTTTATAACTTTCATGTTGCCATTTTTTTTCTGTTTTTCAAAAATAACCGCGAAAAACAGCTACATGTAACGATCTTGGAGTCCCATTGAATGGAAAAAGAAAAGGAAACACATTCATCGACGGCGACACAGTGGAGTTTATTTGCGACGAAAACTTCAGCCTCATTGGTTCATCGATCAGTCGTTGTTTGGGTGGAAGGTGGAGCTCGGCTTTGCCAGAATGCAAAGGTTTGAAAATGCGAGATTCTCTCTTTATCTCATACCTCACGTTGGATTAATCAGACAACAGAAATACGCTTAAGGCCGGAATTCCACCATCTCTTCACATTTAGAAGAAAGTTTGACAATGTCAATTTTCGTTCACTTTGTTGAGAGCTTGAAAAAAAGTTACTGAATGCGGCTTTAATTAGCATTTTTCCACCAAAGAGAATCAAAGGGTACCAGAAACAATCTGGGAACGTAATGAAAATGCTGGGGAGGGTAAACGAAACCTGCGTGCGCTTACGATAACTCTTCCCCCACCCCCCCCCCCCCCCACTCATGCCTTAAAGTTTCCTAATGCTAAGGAAAGTTGAGATAAATTCAGGTAGATATCAAAGACAATATTGCATGCAGACTTTGTTGTTAACTTGAAATGTTTTTCGTGAGCGTCAGCCACTTGCCTTTTTTTTCTAAGCGTTGAAAAGGTTTGCTTTCTGTTACTCTATCTGAACTTTTAAGTAAATGGTTAAAAATAACTGCGTTTCCAAGTTGTATACTGTGTTTTTATGTGCTCATAAGATGGCAACCGCTTGTTTTGCTTTGTACACAGCTTCTTGCCCAGACCCTGGAATACCCGTGAATGGTGAAAGGGTTAACGGGAGTTTTGGACATGGCAAGCACTTGCAGTTCAGGTGTAAACCAGGATTTTGGTTGGTGGGAAGTCAGCTAATCGTTTGTAGGGAAGGTACATGGAGCAACGAAATTCCCACGTGTAGAGGTATGAAAATTTATCCGTCCTTCGTAATTGAAGTTACGACAACATCATATCACAGATAAAGGTCCTCTAAGGCTTTGACGCAGAAGTGACCAAAAGGTAACTTATCCTGGCAATATGAATATGTTATCTAGCAAATGACGATGAAAATAGACGGAAGTGTTGACCAGTGAGCCAAACTCCCAACTTAACTGGTAAATAAATGTGTCGCAGCTACAAGGCAGAACCACAAGATAGATCTTTAGAATCTTGATAAAAATGCCATCACTGTCAGGCGGTCGTGATAATAACATGGATATTCCAACCAGTAGGTGATTGTATAAGATAGTTTCATCGTCATTTGCCAGAGAAAAGCAGAGCAGAAATATCTTTTCTGGTCTGCTTTTCTCTTTATGAAGATAGCGAGACTTAGGCTAACAGCAATTTACGCCATAAAATCTTGCAACCGAATTTCATTTTACACGGAACTACAACACAATGGCGAAGAGTGGGGGATTGTGATCAAATTATCGTTTTCGTCGTTTAACTTTATACGGAAACGATATCAACTTTCTTCCCTAGAGAGATTGATTTAAAAAAAATTCGCCGTTTAAGTGAAGAGGAAGAGCGTTTTCCAGCGTTTTAGAGTGTGTGTGTTCTAAGACGTTTTGCCGTAAATGTCAATTGCAGCAGCCTGTCCTGATCCTGGTATACCGAGACATGGCAGAAGAATCGGTTCTAATTTTGGTCACGGTGGCCAGGTGACATTCGTGTGTTTAAAGGATTTCACCCGGCTGGGAAGTCAGTCTATGACGTGTCACGACGGGAAATGGAGCTCTGTTCTCCCTGTCTGCAAAGGTAAACGATGAAAATGAATTTTATCTCTATTTCTGAGTTTTTTTTAGTTTCACGCATAAAATCGATCCGCATTTTTGCGATGGCGTCACGAACGTGCTTTCGTAGTTTTCTGAGTTTCACGCACAAAATCGATCGAAGACTTTTTGCCGTAAATGTCAATTGCAGCATCCTGTCTTGATCCTGGTATACCGAGACATGGCAGAAGAATCGGTTCTAATTTTGGTCACGGTGGCCAGGTGACATTCGTGTGTTTAAAGGATTTCACCCGGCTGGGAAGTCAGTCTATGACGTGTCACGACGGAAAATGGAGCTCTGTTGTCCCTGTCTGTAAAGGTAAACGATGAAAATGAATTTTATCACTATTTCTGAGTTTCACGCATAAAATCGATCCGCATTTTTGCGATGGCGTTACGAACGTGCTGAGAGAGTTCGCTGTAACTACAATTGTTCAAAAGGAGAGGTATGATTCTCCTGTAAGGCAAAGTTTAAGTTTCCATTGCTTTTAGAGCCTTCTAGCAATTATCAGAGATAAAAGATTATGTTATGGTCTTTCATCTATTCCGGCGTGCGTTCAAGCGGTCTTTCAAAATACTTTCTGGAAGCGGGTTAATTAATTGTCCAACGCCATAGACTTGGGAGATTCAGTAATGCTAAGCATAAAATCAGTCAACTATTCCTCACCAAAAAAAATATTGTTGACCAGGCTGACTTTAGAATAACTGGCTTTTTATTTTCTCTATTTCTCCTGTATGGCTTAAGCGTCATGCAAGGACCCAGGCACTCCTAAAAATGGTGTCAGACATGGTAACGTCTTTACTCACAACAAGCGAATATCGTTCGCATGTCTTGCGGGATTTCAGCTGACAGGCACTCCAAACGTAGTGTGTATTAATGGAAAGTGGAGTGCATCCACGCCTCAATGCAAAGGTGAATAGTTACGAACTTATTTTATCCCTTAACGTTCGCACCTATGGAATAGACCGGAGGCCCCATTAGGGGGGGGGGGTCTTAATATCCTGTATCCCTGTAATTTTTTGAATAAATATTCCGTATCCCATAAATTCCGGTTGCAAATATTCCGGAAATTAAAGTATCGGCGATTTTTCATGTGTTACTTGCCACGATATATTTATAATTTTCGTTCACTGGCATTAAATCGTAAACTGGAAAAGCATCGTTTTTAAGTAGCTTATTGTGACAGTTGTTTAAACTGCTGTCAATCAAAATATGGAAAACATCAAGTGGAAAGTTAACAAATGTTGCCACAAAAATCACTTTTGTATACCAGTCAATATTATTAGCTTACCTAATGCCCTTCATTTCTACATATCGCCTGATACCAAAGTGCTTTCTCATTTTGTTCCTTTATTAGTTAGTTGCCGTTCCAAGCATTTGGTTAATTCATGTGTTCTGTGCAGTCTAGTGGCAAAAATGGTACAACTTGTGTCAAAGAGCAGTTTATCTTTGGTATTAACCAACCATAGAGACATTATTGTCATTAGTAAGCGTGAATATTTGACTGTCAATCGTAGAACAGGTATAATGATTGATCTCGGAGTCGCAGTGTTCGTCCAGACTGTGTGGTTCGCACTGTTGTCTCTGAGGGTCGCACTTGAACGACTTTATTAGATGCTTCTGCCTCTTCTGATACATATTCTCCAGTCTCAGCTGACTCTCGTGCTGTTTGTTGTCTGATCCCCATAGTCCAAACAATCAATGACACAACTAGAATATTCATCTTCATCCAGTGCCACGACATCATCCTCAATTCGAACATTCTCAGCTTTATGCAATATGTCACTGATTTTAATTTGGCACTGGAGTTGCGCATCAACAAAATTGAAGGGGAGGATTTGATCTTGAGTGTAGATGGGGACTGTCAGTTTCCTCGCAGATGCTTTAACGTTGTTCTTGCATTTGCCCAAAAAGAAGGGTGCTTCTGGTAGTTGAGATGGCTGGTATTTTGGTTTGATTTCTACAAATGCATCTTTACAAAACAAATTCGAAGAAGAGGGAGCGACAGGACCTTCTTCCTCAGAAGCAGATGCCATGCTAAGCAGGTTATCAAGATCTACAGGTTGTGGCTCAGAAGGCTTCGCGAAGTAGCAGTTGATCGGTAATGTACTTGGGTTATCTTTGGTACTTTTATTACGTACGGTGACCTGGCGAACACTTTGGCCGAATTCTTCGCGCAACTTTCGCATTTCCGCCAATTGTCGCCTGGTCACCTTGGAATCTTTCTCTGGTTTAGATATAGTTGGAATTGTAGAGAATGGTAGGAAATCCAGTTGCTTTTGAGTAGAATGCAGAGGAACTGGTAAAATAGTTGAAGCTGCATTTGATATTCCTCTTCAGGTGCTATCTGAGAGTTGACGACAATCTGTGTGTGAATTGAAGAACTAGTGGCATGTCATTACCATCCCTCATTTCAGCAAACAGGTTTTCAACGATAAGAGTAGTTGGCGACGCCATGTTCAGCTTGCTTACGTACTCTGGTGAAATGTTTTCAATCGACCCGACAATGTGTTTCAACGTAGAAAGGGTGACTTCTAAGTCCCGGATAGTTTGCTGTGAGCAATGCCATCTGGTCCCTGAAGGATTCTTGTTAAATTGGTGATCTTTCTAACTTCAGAAATGTAATGAAGAAACCATTTACCTGCCCAATTACAACAATGGTCTGTTTAGCGGAGAACATCTTTGCATTGGCTCGTGGCTCATTCATTCTGTGAACACCAAAAACTCTAAGAAATTTATTAAGGTTTTCTAAGTATTTCAACAATCCGCTTGGTCGGGTAATCATTTTCAGTGTTGCAGTTGCCGACAGTGCTTGCTTCTGTGCAGCATGACGTTGGTTGAAAATGTTGCGTTAGCACCATCAGTCTGACCTCTAGTTCCTGTGCTAGATAGAACCTCAACAGTCAGCACGTTCTCTCCAAGTAACACACACTTCACTTTCTGGGCACCAACATCGGTAAACACAAGCTTGCTCGTTTTTTCAGCTGATGACAACACTGCAACTCCGTGCACCGTTTTGTATTCGGCTGTCCCATTGCTTATAAGACGATTAGGGGGCTCGACAGGATTCGTAAACTTCTGTTGTCTGTTGTCATAATCGTACGAGATGATACCACCCAAAGAACGATGCGTTGACGATACACAGACATGGTTGTCAATAGCAGCAATTCCGAAAGTCTGTTTGGTGCATTCTACCTTGCCAAGAACATGCAGTTGCAGTAATAGTAACCCCATTGCTTTTGACCTTCAACTGCAAAATCTCTTGCTTAACTTCGTCGGCTACAAACAACATATCTACTTTGTTGAATGTTAGTGCTGTCGGCTTCAATGTCTCCTTATCCTGGATAATGATTGGAGCAGCATTTATATGATTCTAAACAATTATCGGATGAGGTTTTTGTGATATCCGGAAAAATCAAGGTCGAGGTAAGTGTTATCAGCCGAAGCCGAAGGCTGAGGCTGATAACATTAACCGAGACCTTGATTATTCCCGATATCACAAACACCAAATCCAATAATTGTTTTATTATACATTGTTTTAAAGAAAACGCATTATCGCAGCGAACACAGTTTATTTTCGAGCAGTTAAAAATGTACAACTGTGTGGTAAACAAATTTTCACCGTTTTTATAAAGCAGTCAAGTGCAGAAAAGCTAAATGCATTTCTAAGGAAAGTATAATAGAAGAAAACTGTCGATCTTTTCGTATTTTCCGAATTTTTATCTTCAAGTAATTTCTCAGTCTCGCTGGGTCAATGAAGCGAATCGAGAAGCCCTTCTTACTTCGCTGTCCGTGAACTTGATATTGCTCCGCCGGAAATAATGTATTGCGTGCGCAACCTACAGATTATTTACAGATTAGTGAATAATCTGTAGGTTGCGCTGTTTCCCAGAATTAACTGTGGACATTTAGCCAATGAGATGACAGATGGTGACTATAATGTATGATAATGTCTGTTACTTGCAACGTCAGCGCGGCCCTAAGATCGAATCCACTTGTTCAGTTTTTTGTTACAATTTTTTTGCGAATATCCCCTATCCCTGAAACTACTTCTTAATATGTATGTCTGTATCCCAATAACTTTTTCCTCTAATATCCCGTATCCCAGTAATTTTTTCCGCGAATATCTCGTATGCCAAAAACTCCTAACAGGGCCTCAAACCATGATAAAAAAGCTACTGCTTTCTGTGCGTGTGGTTTTATGCCCGAGACGAATGCAATATAATGTATCCTATCCAATCAAGACTTTTCTCAGTAAAGTCAACGAAGATTTCGTTAAAAAAAAAAAAAAAAAAAACACCCTTATCGATTTAGTCCCCTCTTTCCGCCCACAAAAAGGGCACAATTAGAGAACGGCTATCGTTATTGCGAATCCTTGAGTAAGAGCTTTTTCGTCCCTTGTCAGAGCCAAAATTATCCAAGAATCAAAGTAGAATTTACCACCGAACCTGCCCGATTAATTTCGCGATTTTATGCGTCAGACCCTTCGATTTCATTTCGGTTGCTGATATTCAACTTTAATAAGAAGATCTACTAAACATTAAATGAAGTTAACTCAACATAGATATCAATGATCAGTACCAGTCAAATTAGTGGCACAAGATATACTGATATTCATAGCGTCAATTTGAATTTTAGCTGTTTGCGTCGATCCTGGGAAGCCTGTTAATGGCAGCAGAATAGGGGATACCTTCCTTGATGGTCAGGTTGTGGCATTTAGTTGCAGACCAAGTCACACACTGATTGGCGCGCCAATTTTACGGTGCGTAGCTGGAAAATGGAATAAGCCTACACCCAAGTGTAAAGGTGGGTCTTCCAAGAGACGTTTAGCAACATCAAGATTATTTTGTTCTCCAATTCACGTTAATTTGTTTTTTCCTTGATATCTAGGTATTCAATATGATATGTGCGGGTCTAATATGTCTGATAAAAAGAATGATACGACGCTGAGCCCTTATTTTGATAGGCACAAGTTGACTAGTTAACCAATGGCCACTTCGCCTTTTCAAAATTTTACCATGCTATATCACCGTCGAAAATTCTTTGAAAAATAGCTTTTGTAACCAGCAAATGATAGACAGGGCCTCGCCTTACATTAATTTAGTTCCATTGGACACTTGTTTGTGAAATCTGGTTGGAAGCATAAATGGGTTCGAATATCTGACATATCAGATGATATCATGTGATATTGTATAATCCTTCTACTCATTATTCAGTCCAGTAGTCCAGTCGAGTCGATCCACTTTGAATAAATTTTTTTTTTTTTTGTTTGTTCATCTCAAGCCTCGTGTCCAGACCCTGTTGTTCCTGTAAATGGCCGAGCTATTGATTTCCAGCCTGGTTACCGTCACGGAGAACAAGCGAAGTTTTCGTGCGATTCAGGGTTTAAATTAATTGGGTCATCAGCCATCAGGTGTCTCGATGGAAAGTGGAGCTCAAAAGCTCCTTTGTGTAAAGGTATAGTTCGGTTACCTCCTTTTAATCGACTAAAATTTAATCATTGTCAAGATGAGCACACACACTTAAATCAGAACAGAATAAACTCCTTTCACGGAAACTTTTTGTGACTTCATAAGTTTGGTATTCGGATGTTCTTAGATCAGAAGTAGTGTTTTCTAACTGAAACGCTGACTTTTAAATTGGAGCGTTTTGCTCTCTTGGGCCGGGTTGTTCAAATCTAAATTAAGATAACCCGCTGTTCACCCAGAGTCAAATCTGATTTCAGATTTAAGAACTTTTTAAATGACAACTCAGTACAATTTTTTTTGTCTACAATTTGGTGATTAGATGCCCTAAAAAGTATATAGATATAATTATATGCAAAAAGGCTGATGAACAGAGAAATAAAGAAATCCGGATTGAAATTTAAGCCTATGTTAGCGCTAATCGTTCCTCGAACTACTGGACCCCGAGTTTTCCTTAATGTCTGAAAATTTAATAGTCGCTTGAACGTTTTTGAACACGAAGTTTGTAAACAAGGTCTCTAAGGATAGATTTGGGCGGCAGTGTTTTCAAACCTCATTGTATTACCTACTTTTAAAATTGTTTGCTTTTATATGCTACAGCTAGAAGTGATCCTCCGTCACATACAAGGGCATTTCGTCTTTGTAGCCGACAAGTACCAGGCCCTAATGAATGTCATCCTGAGAATTGGTTGTTTGACATTCAAGTCCTTGGCACGCACAGCACTTATTGGATAACATGTTCGTTCGATAATAATAGATTTGACGTAATGTGTAAAGATATTAGAGGGAAAAAGTGGGATCACCAATTGAACAGCGTAATCTGCTACAAAGTGCGGTGCCCATAGAGGCCCTCACATGCGAAGTGACCTGTTGCGAGAGTAATTTTATGAAACACTGAAGTACCTTGCCTGCCACTTATTGAATTCAACCCGAAAACTTAAACTCCTATGTTGTCCTTTTATGTTCGCATTATCCTCACATTGCAACGTTTATGTAAGGCAGGTGAGCGAGAGTTTACCAACAGGTCTCTTCCATTACAGCTTTAGATTAAAGTAGGTCTCTTTTTATTACTAATCTCCTAAGAAGGCATGTACTAAAAATGACTTGATAGTGCTCTGGTTATAATTTAAACTACATCTTTAAAATTGATAGCATTTTAGATGTTGCGTGGTGTGTTGAATATTTTTTAATGATCTATAGTTGTGCTTTCTATCAGAGGTAGAAAACAAGGGTCACCTATCATGTTAATCAGCAGAAGTATATTGAGGCGTTTTGTTTTGATCAGAAGCAGGAAATAGATGTGGTAACAGGGTGATGCGTTGACAGAGTCGGATCGCCTTACCTATTGGATCTGGATTCAAGGATAAGAAACTTACCAAGATTAAAAACTACACGCAAAGCTAGGTTTTAGGTGGATGCCCCTGTTATGTTGCTTCTTCAAGTAGTGCTTGTTGGTACAGAGAAGCGTTCTTCTATTAAACACATCAATGAAAACATTGTAGATAACCTCTACAGGGATTATTGTTATTAATCTGAACTGAGCAACGTCAGGTCATAAACACGGGGGCAAGCTGTATATGTAAAAAGAAAGACTTTTTCAGTCCATTATTTTTCAAAAAAAGAAGAGAATGGATGATGTTTTCTTCTACCATGTTGCTGTGTCTGTATACCTGAGGGGGGAGGAAGAGGGGTCACAGTCTAAGGTCAGGCTCAATCACCTCCCGTCTCTGGCGGGTGCCCGTGTTGTAACCTCTCGCTGACATTCGCGTGTGGTGTTATAAATTAAAGATGACTTTACTCCGGTCATCTTGAATTTAGTAAATCTTGATCATGTTCACATTAATTTAGAGATTAATGTATTATCCTTCTTTTTAGTGATTCACTAATATCAGCTATTTTGCTTAATACCCAGGAATAAAATTTCCTGATACGATTTGTATTGCATGGTATTGATCAATAATAAATGGTACTTCATATGTTTTTTTCATTGAGTTCGTTATTGATGTTTTCAGTAGACTCTATGGGGGCTAATCAAGAGAACGTCAACCGTTCATATTCTCTTGGGCTAAATTATTCGCCGCTCTTTGAAGCACCGAGGTTTATGTATGCCACACAGTTTCGCTGACACAGCTGAAGTGAACAAACGATTAAGCGATATAGTACTCAAGCTGAAGATCGAACTCGTGGAGAAAGAATTGTTTTCAACCTAGAATGTGCCGATACATGGTCGAAAATTCAAATAAGGAAAACCGTGCCGTGATGCAAATTGGCAGTCAATAAGGCTCTTCCTCAAAAGAGAACTGCAAAACTTCTGCAATCCAGGCTTCCCAATCTATTGAGTATGAGGAGTTGAGCTAGTTTCTACCCATAGAACGTGTTCTCTTGTTTCTACGGATGTAGATGATGGTGACGAAAGTGTTACTCGTAGAAGTCACTTTATTGTTTCAAAAATAAGTGTCCTTTACAACCCACGCATTAATTTTTATGGGATTCCATTACTTTAGGTCACGCAGCACGTGGACAGTTATCACGCAATAACCCCCATTTACGTCGATATTTGTCCTTAATCATTTCCACCTAAAAGAAACAGAGTCAGAAAAAAAAGCAGGCTCTGTTAAAGAGTTTTGCTTTTTCAACTTTATTACTTTACTTGAAAGACAAACGAACTTGTTTGTAGAGTATTGTCAAAGTGGCATGAAGAAGCTCATCCCAAATGTTGCTTTGAAACTAGAAAAAAGTCAACAAAACATTTTGTCGACGTGCGATACGAAATGGGAGAGTTTTAATTTCAAAATAAATAAACCTCTTTCTGGCTTGTTAGTATGTCCTTGGCTGTGAGATTGTCCTCAAGTTTCAGGTTTTCCCTTGATAATACCTAAGCCGCGGGCATTAGAAGCCCGCATACCAGACACCAGAAAGGGGTTTATTTACTAGCTTTTTTACGGTCAAAAGGAATGGTAAGGAACTATTAAACAAATAGACAAGCCTCAACAGTGCTCTGTTCTGTTGTAAAGCACGCAGGATGCGGCTAGAGCACCAAAGAGTTCTGGCGCGCTTCTAAGTGCTTTACGACAGAACAGAGCACAGTCAAGTTGTCTCTGTTCGTTTTATAATAAAGAATCCGTTAAATTTCATACAAATAACTTTAAATTTTCACAAAAAACTTGTTTCCAGAGCGAACAACAGCGTCTCCAGTATGCTCTATACTCCGATAGAGTAGGCTAAAATAAGCCAGTCAGAATCCTCGTTAAATGGTTCAAGGAATCTGCCGGATTTGTTGAAGAAGACTGGAGCTACCCAAATGTCGAACCATAAAGTTCACAATCTTCAATAGTTTACAAACTGAAATTGTTCAGTGGGCCGAATTTAACATTTTTTCCCAAAGTTTTCTAGTCTAACACGGAATCTAAACGCAAAATGTTCAGTCAAATCCGGCCGAACTGTGCCTCATAAAATACGCGAGTTTTTTCACGTAACAATTAGAGAACGAACTGCGATGAATGAACGACAGCCGAATTCGCTAAAGCATGAAGATTACTCGGGCTGACAACGCCTTAAAGCTCGGCTAGTGTGACTGATGTGGCCTTCCACTCAAAGCATCGGAAAGGATAACAGACGGGAAGCTTTTAGTTCAGTCAATTCGCAGGGCGGCGTAATTTCTGAGGCTTGCCCCATTGCGATGACCGGAGATTGCCATGGTTAAAAAGCCGCGATAGAACACAGCTTGATTACAGCCGCTGACATCGTTATGATTTGTATGAATTTTATATATGTTATGCCAGTTTGAATATATTTTTAAGCTTTATCATACAGTCAAACCTCAATTATCCGGACTTTTCTTCTGGTCCCAAATTTGTCATGGATATTTATTAGTCACGATCAAGATCCGTAGCCATACTCTTTTCCGAACTATGGCGTTGAAAAGAGAAGTAAAGGCGACTTTATTTCAAAAAGTTAAAACAGCACTGGCACGTGTCGTAACTAATGAAGAACGTTTGGATGAGGTCTAGTTGGAGTTGCTTTGTTGCTGAGTGACGAAAAGTAGCGGCGATAAGGAAGATAGAGACTAAGATGATAAATTGTTTCGAACTCTGAAGCTGTTGAATGTTTAAAAAAGTGCCACGGCTCACGTCAAATCCTCCAGCCCTACACACGTTAGCTTTCCCTAAGGTTTTCCCATGGATTTGCGCGAGCAGGACCAGCCTCCCGGTTAGCTCAAAGGATAGAGCGCTGGACTGTAGTGCGGGAGGTCGAGGGTTCGAGCCCCGGCCGGACCAACACTCAAGGTCTTAAAATAATTGAGAAGAATTTGCTACCTTTCTGTAACATCAAGAAATGGTTAGATATTCTAGTCTTCTCGGATAGGGACGAATAATTGGAGGTCCCGTCTCCTGCCGGGTTGGGGCAGGAGACGTTAATTTCCCATACACTCCCCTGGGGTGGGATGGGTGGGTTAGGACAGCAGGTCCACATCAGCTATTACAGCTGCCAAATCAATCAACCTGCTCAAACAAATAAATGAACTTCAACTTCAGACTGGCGAGTAATATGAAATGCAAATTAAGACGCTAAGCATGTTTACAAACATTTTGTTCTTCTGTTGCTAACGACTTGCTTCCTTATTCCGAAATTTCACTTTTAATTAACGAAAAAAAAGCTAGACAAAGTACAAATTGGCAGATGGCTTGATAGCTTTAGCTCAGCTTCATGCTTTATACTCTGATAGAGCATGCCCTTTCGACCTGCGCTACTTATTTGAGAGCTGATCCATGTAAAGTAGATTCCAATTTCAGATACCCAGTTAGTTCCCTCCCATTGCTAGAACTGCTAACGGATCCCGTCTTGATTGCAGATAGTCCTCAAGAACTTGCCTCACCTCGGAACGAATTACTAAGCGATTCAAGGTTCTCGATAGTATGGAGCTGGGTCAAGTTGTAAGGACATAGAACGACAGACATGGCGCAATTCAAATCGGCAGATTACTTGTCTGGCTTAGCGACCAGGACTAAGCTTACCACGTGATGTTATCCAAACATTTTTTATCGAATGAAACTATTTTTTTCATAGAAAGAAAATATGTCATTATCGATCGCGACTGAAAATATTTTTATCGAATGAACACATGTTTTTATCGCGTAAAAACATTTTTTATCGAATGCAAAGATATTTTAACGAATAGAAATATGTTTTATCAAATAAAGATGTATTTTTATTGAATATTCCTCCATTTCGGCAACCATACCCAGCAACAGTGAATCTAAATTTTGTTTTAATCTCAACAAGTTTTGTTCATCTTATACTTCAAGTAAATTACCATTTGGGCAGCTGTTCCGTTTTGGCGCCAAAATGCAGTCGCAAAGAATCTGGGGACGAATTACCTTTTTCATACTTAAATAGGCGCAACAAATTTAAATACTGGTCTAACAATCAATCGAATACATCCGCTAAAAGAACATGCAAAGAGCCCTGTAAAGGTGTATGGATTACCCAATAGAATTGTAAGTAACATTTCGCTGCGAATATTTCACCCCTTCAAGTGTAATTTCATATTTAAGAACATTTTATTTCTGCACTGATTACAAACGGTAATATCGACAACAGACAAACTGCAAAGCAAATGAATGAATTGCGTTTTAAGAACAAGTCTCTGTAAAAATCAAACTTCTTGGGAAATGAAAGTGTTCAACCCTCCCTTCAAACTTTGGATGCAGGTAGGCACTCAGGGGGATGCACAAATATGCCCTTTTCAAAGGTTGCAGCACTCTTGTTGCCATGGTAACAACGACTGCTCGCAAAACGAGGGTAAAACTCTTCTTTTTTGGGTAACGCCGACATCCGGAGAAATCGCCCTGAAAATGTACAAGTTTTGTCAGAATATTGCCTTTCGTTCTTAAACTAGGATCTTTTTCCTAAATGTACCACCAAAAATAAGTTGAGCAATATCTAAGCTTCTGTGGATAACAAGCTGGACTTGTTTCATCGTGATTTAGGCATGACATTTTTACATCTTTTTATTGTTAATAATCAAGTCCACTCTAGAAATACCAGGTATGCTAAATTTAATTTAGTTTGTCTTAAGTATATACGCGAGACAGAAGGTGGAAAGTCTTTCTTAGTCAGAGCTTGCAGACTATGGAATAAATTATCTTTAGAATTAGACGTAAAGATTCTCTTCCTGCATTTAAGAAGAGTCTTTTCAATGTATTTTTTAAAGAACAGTGTAGTTAAATCATTTTACCTTAGCTTAATATTTACTCTTATTTTTAGTTGAGGGCCACAAGTTCATTAGCTTTTAGCTATTTAGTGCTACCCTCTATAAACAAAGTGTTTACTTACTCACTATTACTTACTTTGGTACCGGTTTGATGTAAATAATATTACAAAGCGTGACCGGTCGGGAAACCACCGGGTCGAGGAGAACTGGGTTAGCTCGACAACGCATGCTTCGAATCAAAATGTACCGCCAAATGACAGGGCTGAATAACGTATGCGCATGCGCTAGGTTTTGCCGCGTAAAACGGATTTTTGAACAGTTTGCAGGGTTGATTTCCTATTTTGTGACTTCGAGGCGTCGTCTTCCTTGCCACTTTTCTTTTACAGAACAACCTCCGGAAACTTGGTACACCCTAATAATTTTCTTCTTAAAACCTCTGGAGATAGGAAAGTGCCTTTGAGGAAAAAAGAGTTCCTCGGTTTTAAATGTTAGCCCTTATTATTTTCCGCTGATTTCGCTAAGTTTTAGACCTAGAACCCGCGTTGATGACCGCATACCCTCTGATGTAGCATTTCATTATTCAATCCCGTCCCGCCAGATTTAAATAGCGGATAAGTGAAAATGTAGTGTGATCGTCCGGGTGAGTGTAGTCTTGAGAAGGACTGTTGTCGGTGGTAGTGACTGACGTTTCGACAACCTGTGCGGAAGTCATCATCCGAGTCAAGTGAATAGTTGTTGTCAGCAGCCTATGCTAAATTTTACAACAATTGGTCATATATTGAAGTAAAAAAAAGGTGGGGGTAAATAGCAAATACTACGAAAACGCAGTTTTGAGAAAACTGCTGTTAAAGTTGACACAAAGAAAAACTCCTCCTTTAACCAATGCCATATCAATTGGGGGTGGTTATAGCATCATGAAGCACCAAAATATCACTTTTTAACAATTTTGAAACGAAAAGAATTGAAAATTAACTATTTTGAATCATTTTTTCACTCCTGATAGCTAAAAATTAAAGGCTCCAGCCTCATATGTTATGCCCTCTAGGCTGATTCCATGACTAGCCTTGAGCAAGTTCCACCGAAACTAACTGGTATTTCTCCTATAGCAGTCTCAATTTTTCACTCCATCTTCCTCAAAAGTAATCCTTCTGCTTCAGTCTGCTCTGTTATTCTCAAACATTTTGTGTACAACACTCTCGTGTGCTTGAAACAACACACCCTCATGACTGTACCAAGTTAATTAATTTTAGACATTGTGATGGGCATGTTGAGAACTTCACAGAGTTTTGAAATGCCTTCCTTTCCCAGTCCCATTACACAGGAAGCATACACTATCTGCCCGTTAACATCCTTTTCCTGAATTGACTTCGGAACTCTATGGGCAACATTGTGACATCCAGTGCCAGGAAATTCTTCTATAACACAACTACCGTAAATAGTGTGACCAAATCTGTCACTTTCATTCTCCACTGACTTAATAATAGAGGCTAAAGGAAATGAAAAAATAATAACATTTATTTTCAAGTTTCGCATAGCCTGAAAAATGAGTCACAGCTTAGAAGACTACTTCAAGAAGATATGGATAAAGGTTACGTGATTTTACCTGGAGCACAATCTTAGCTGGCTGAGTGAACCCTCTCAACAAAACTCTCGAAAACTTTCCATGTGCACAAGCCGATACTCCTCGCCTCGGCCACTGGCATTTCAAACGATTACTCTTAATAGATCCAGATCATCATCGTTACCTTCCTGTAGTAGCTTTCTCGAAGAAACAGGGGTAAGTGGCTCTGGAATTTGCTCGGCTCACTGCATCATCCTCACCAACCACAGGCGTCCCAAGTTCACGCCTCGAGCGTTAGCAAAAGCGAAGGATTATTTCTTGAAAGCGTCACGCGTTGTGTGACGCGGTGTTAAGTTACGCGAGCAACCGTTGAGAATTTGAATGCATTATAAGGAATAGTATGGGAAAGTATGGTCCAGATAAAACACCAAATATTCCGAAATATGAACATTTTTCACGTTAGATTAATAAAACTTACTCATTCCTTGTGTGTTCGTTGTGTTTTTTGGCGATTTCTACTGATTTGGGCTTCTTTGCCATCACTGTTTTTCCTGTTATCAGACGTCTGATCTCTGATCTACGGTGGCCCAGAAGGCTCAACGCAAACAAAAAATATACTGCAGCAAATACAAAATATACTGCAGCAAATAAAAAAAATCAAAACGCAAAGAAAAAGAGTACCGCAGCAAATAAAAAATGCAACGCAAACAAAAAATACTGCGGCAAATAAAATATGCAACGCAAACAAAAAAAAAAAGAAAACGCAAACAAAAAAAATTGGAACGCAACGCCAAGGAAGACTGGGTAATAGTTCTTAGTTTCCCGCCAACACTCGTTCCATCCTTTGCTTGTTTCACCTTTCCGAAACCATGTTCTGCAGCGAACTTATGACAGTACCATGCTGCTCCTTTAAAATATCGATAATAACTCTATTTTCATACCCTTGATGAAAGTAATCTTCTATAATCCTACGCAGATCGCTTTAGTCCATAGCCAAAAGCGAGTTGCAGTTCATGCTGTTTTGGCGGGAAACTAAGAACTATTACCCAGTCTTCCTTGGCGTTGCGTTCCAATTTTTTTTGTTTGCGTTTTTTTTTTTGTTGTTGTTTGCGTTGCATATTTTGTTTGCGTTGCATATTTTATTTGCTGCAGTATTTTTTGTTTGCGTTGCATTTTTTATTTGCTGTGGTACTTTTTTTCTATGCGTTCTGATTTTTTTATTTGCTGCAGTATATTTTTATTTGCTGCAGTATATCTTTTATTTGCTGCAGTATATTTTTTATTTGCTTCAGTATATTTTTTATTTGCTGCAGTATATTTCTGTTTGCTGCAGTATATTTCTATTTGCTGCAGTATATTTTTTATTTGCTGCAGTATATTTCTATTTGCAGCAGTATATTTTTTATTTGCTGCAGTATATTTTTTATTTGCTGCAGTATATTTTTTATTTGCTGCAGTATATTTTTTATTTGCTGCAGTATATTTCTATTTGCAGAAGTATATTTTTTATTTGCTGCAGTATATTTTTTATTTGCTGCAGTATATTTCTATTTGCTGCAGTATATTTTTTATTTGCTGCAGTATATTTCTATTTGCAGCAGTATATTTTTTATTTGCTGCAGTATATTTTTTATTTGCTGCAGTATATTTTTTATTTGCTGCAGTATATTTTTTATTTGCTGCAGTATATTTCTATTTGCTGCAGTATATTTTTTATTTGCTGCAGTATATTTTTTATTTGCTGCAGTATATTTCTATTTGCTGCAGTATATTTCTATTCGCTGCAGTATATTTTTATTTGCTGCAGTATATTTTTTATTTGCTGCAGTATATTTTTATTTGCTGCAGTATATTTTTTATTTGCTGCAGTATATTTTTTGTTTGCGTTGAGCCTTCTGGGCCACCGTACTGATCATAGGTAACCCAGGCTTACTGTTTGTGTCACGTGCACTTGGTTAAATAGAAAGAACATATGAGGCGCAGTTTAGGTCTGGAAATTTGCTTGAAAATGGAAATAAAAATCAATGAAACTTACCATGTGGTGATTTGTTGTTGTCCTTAATATGTACACGAAGTTTCGGGAAAAATACTCTTCTTCATCTTTCCTTCATAGTACAGAGACAAGGTAGGAGGCTGACGGCAGCGTCGGGGACCGATCGACCCTCAATCCAGCTAATTTTTTTCGCGAAAATCTAGTCCAGTCGTCAAATAAAACCCACCGACCTCGTAGAAAAGGAATAATTCTAAACCGTGAATTCACTAAAGCAACTCCAGCTTATAACGCGAAGCCACCAGGCTCCGTAAAACTTGCACGTTAACCCACTAGAATGGCGGCCACGAAACCGTTGACATCACAATTAATCTACACAATTCAAACTGGCACTGAGCTCGGGGCACCTGGTGACGAGTATGATAAGTCCCCGTGGAGTGATCATGAAGGGAGTCCCAGATTGTTCAAAGGTAAAACTCACCATCCGACTACACCCCTCGGGATTATTGGCAAGAATGTGATTGGCTGTTGGGAAAGAATGGATTCTGGCCAATATTCCCGAGGGTGTAGCCGGATGGTGAGTTTTACACTCCTGGGTAGTGTATACCTGAGGATTACTTTTAATCTTTTCTATAACCTCCTGGGTAGTGTATACCTGAGGGTTACTTTTAATCTTTTCTATACTCTCTTGGGTAGCGTATACCTAAGGGTTACTTTTAATCTTTTCTATACCCTCCTGGGTAGTGTATAATTGAGGGTTACTTTTAGTCTTTTCTATACCCTCTTGGATAGTGTATACCTGAGGGTTACTTTTAATCTTTTCTATATCCTCTTGGGTAGTGTATACCTGAGGTTTACTTTTAATCTCCTCTATACCCTCTTGGGCAGTGTATACCTGAGGGTTACTTTTAGTCTTTTCTATATCCTCTTGGGTATATCCTGAGGTTTACTTTTAATCTCCTCTATACCCTCTTGGGCAGTGTATACCTGAGGGTTACTTTTAATCTCCTCTATACCCTCCTGGGAAGTGTATACCTGAGGGTTACTTTTAATCTTTTCTATATCCTCTTGGGTAGTGTATACCTGAGGTTTACTTTTAATCTCCTCTATACCCTCTTGGGCAGTGTATACCTGAGGGTTACTTTTAGTCTTTTCTATATCCTCTTGGGTAGTGTATACCTGAGGTTTACTTTTAATCTCCTCTATACCCTCTTGGGCAGTGTATACCTGAGGGTTACTTTTAATCTTTTCTATACCCTCCTGGGAAGTGTATACCTGAGGGTTACTTTTAATCTTTTCTATACCCTCCTGGGAAGTGTATACCTGAGGGTTACTTTTAATCTTTTCTATACCCTCCTGGGAAGTGTATACCTGAGGGTTACTTTTAATCTTTTCTATACCCACCTGGGTAGTAGTATACGGAGAAATAGCCAAACGGCATGGTGCATTGATTAGGGATCATGAATGGGTTGAGGTACAGCTTATCAATGAAGAAGGAAAATAGTCGAAACCTGAACGTTACTCTGTGTAACCTAAACATATTTATGCGTGACATAACCCCATTTCGAAATAGTTATGTCACGTATGAAATATTTCTCGCTTGGCATATTTTTTTGCCTGTTTCCCGGACGCTTTACCGCGTGGTTTGTGAGCGCAAATCCGTACATGTAATTTTTTACGAAATGTAATATTGTGTTTCGGTATATATACTAGTACTGCTGTTCCAAAACCGTCGCATTTAAAAGGTCATATTAAGAACTTGAGAGCGTGTAGTCGGAACGGAAACCGTCCGTTGAAGCGATGTGTATTCTCTGCCTTATCTAATCAATGCAGTTTATGGACTTTTATAGTTCAAAATATGCACTGTTCAAAGAAGGGCTTTTTGGAGTTACCCTTAAATAGACCATTGATCATGGAAGTGATTGTTCGTGTGTTATTTTGCAGTGACATTTGGCCTGGACTATTTCTGGACATTGTGTTAACGAATTACTGTTCGTTTCGCTTTATACATTGTTTCTACAAAGAGAGTAAGCTTAGTGAGCCGCTTTTCAGTTATATTTCAATTACTGGTATTTTGGCTTCTAGTTTTCGAAATACTCCCAATTAATTTCTCTGAGCATGGTATCGATTGAATAAAGTGTTCACGAAAGACAAAAACAACAAAGACGAAACCATTAAGAGTCCTTTATGATTAACAAAAAAATCCGATGGGCTAAAAGTCAAGCCTAAAAGAATAGGAAAACAAAATAAAACCTTAGATTGGACCTTAAATAATTCTTTAGTTCCATTTTATTATATAAGTGGGATTGAAGTTCCTCCAAAGAGGAGGCAGAGATGGTAGACATTTGAAAAATAGTACATCACTTTTACCTGAGCTAGGACCCAAAAGGAAAGTTTTGAAAAGCCACAACACACTGAGCCACTTTCTTTTTGGGTCTTTTCGGAAAATACCTAAAGAAACTGAAACCACAGACTCGATTTGTTTCATCTTTCATCGGATGATGTCTCCACGAAAGTATGCAACGAGTCAACACGTAGTGTATTTGACTGCAATAGACCGGAAAACCGAGTGCTAATTCCAACGGGTGTTGTTGTCATCACGTCAGTTGAAACGTGACGCCATAGAGTGAGACGTCAAAACAGACTCACTAGCAATCTTCTGTGTCGACGTCCTGTTCCAAGTGTAAAATAGTTATCGTTTGCAATACTTTTCGGAAGATTTCCCTTGGAGACGGTATCATGCGAGTCGTCTACCGACTGTTGTTGTGGACACTTGTTTTCTGCCGTTTCACGTCACAAGAAGGTAAGAATGCAGGTTTCTGCGGTTTCGAAGGCAGCATTTGATAGTTTATGATAAATAAACCCGACTGGTGGACTTTCCCCTCGATATTATAGGATAGGAATCGTCAAAAATCAGGTTCAACTGAATTTAAGTACTTCTGTGATGCCTTTTAATTCATGAGGTCTAACAGTGCGGTATACTCTAACACGTCGAAACCATCCGTAATCGTTTATTTATGCTTGCGTATTAATAGCTTGCACAGACACATGTTCACCTTTTGGGTTTAGAGAGCATGATTTTGACATCTCGCAAGAAACGGTATAAATAGCTTGCATGGGCACATGTTCACCTTTTGGATTTAAGAGAGCATGATTTTGACATCTCGTGGAAAACGGATAACGATAGACGTAACCGTGAGTAATGATAAGGGGATGACATTAAATTATCCTCATTAAAATAAACTGAAAGAAAATAGATTCACTGTACATCTTGTTGGCTACAAATGTCTTTCTTTGAGAAAATTTAAGAATGCGTGATGTTCATATATCTTTTTTCATATATTTTTTTTACCTAAGAATCATTGCTATGCATCTTTTTGTTATCCGAGAATGAGTATAACCAAAATACAAATGATTATAGTGAAAAAACATTTGAAAAGAAACTGATAATAATAACGTAAGGAAATACGATGAGACTGAAGCGAAGCTGACGAGAGATTTTCTAGACTTCCTTTAGCATAGATACTGTAAGGATACCTGCGAAAAATGTCACGCTGCACACTGCACGCTGCGCTAAATGACGTCATTAAAATCTTCAAATCTTGTCAAATTGGTGTAATAACGTCGACATTATTGCGGTCTCCAATGGCGTATTTGTCCAATAAAAACGGCCAGAATGTTTGATAACTACGGAAAATTACCTCTTTGCTTGGAAGAACTCTTGCACCGAACCATCAAAATCAGGAATTGTTTGCGTTCCTTCCAACTTTCGGCGCTCGTTACCGATGGGCAAGGGAGTCCGAAGGTTACAAAACAAAATTGGTCTTTCTGACAAAGCTATTCGGGCTTATGGGGGAGTTTAAACTACTTACCAGTCTATCACATTTACAGATGAATGAATGAAAGAGGGAAAGAATGGAAAGTTACCAAGCTATTTAAACAATGAACTTCCATTAACAATCACTGAAGTTGCATCTGAAAGGACAAGTTTTTAAATCAAAAGGATTTCTTCTCCCAACTCAGTTTCAGCTCTCAGGCGCAATCGCTCCCCTTATGAAAAAATTTTCTTGTGTAGAGGTTATTCTCAGACTAGAAGGGTACGCCCTGTTCGTAAGCGAGACGGAAAATCAAACCAGACACGTTTATTCCAACACGGAAAACTGTAGACTCACGGTAAATGACAACGACCGTTAAATAAAGCGCCAATGGATAAAACTGAAAAACTCTCAACTCTTCTCTAAGAAAATTGCACACGTCAGAAACAAAAAGGTCTGCGTGATTTGCTTACGATATTATTAACCTACGTAATCCCAAAGCAAAGGATTTCCGGGCTTCCAAAACTTTGAACGGCTGAATTAGCATCACATCACATGAAAAATCAAATTATAAAAGAGTTCCCGTTTTAGTGTTTTAGTAATGAGCTGAGCTCTGGATGTATTGCGGATATTTCCGCCCATGGATAATGCAAACCGTCGGAAATCTAAAAGCACGCAAAAGTTCATATCATGTCTTGATTTGAAACAGGAAGCTTCCTTTTTGAGGGATGGTAGGATTTTCATCCACTTTCAACCAAGAGTGAAAACTTGATGGCTCAATTTACCCCTCTTACATCTCCCATAATACACTTCGTTGTTGCACCATCTTTGTTTTTAATTTCTCTTACGACAACTGTGCGTGCCCAAAGAAATCCTGACCGACAAAGGTTATGATGGGAAACGTGCAAGAGGCAAATGTTCCGCGGTTAAAACCCCTAACATCCCACAAGAGGTGCACATGTTTTTATTCACTGTATTTTTGCAGAGAGCTGTAGCGGTGACCTTGGAATGCAAAGTAAACGAATACCAGACGAGAGTATTACAGCATCATCTTCAAAAAGTTCAGTTAACTCCCCTCACTTTGCACGTTTGGACGGAGCAAAGGCCTGGTGCTCGGCACCAAAGGACAAGTTGCCATACATACAAATCACACTGGTCGAACCAAAGTCAATCACTAGCATAACAACTCAAGGAAGCAAATCTGATTTTGCGTGGGTAAAAAAATATAAAGTCAAGTATCTGGAAAAAGGAACTTGGAAAGAATACGATAAGGTACCTGCATTGCTTTTTGTTTCATTTTGTTTCTTCTACTTTAACTGTGGATTGCTATTTTTATCTATCGTTCGAAGTGTTATTTCCAGGAGAGATATGGAAGTCACTGAGTACGTTTTCTGAAAATGATTGAGTATTACATTTCAGCTAAAAATACTTCCAAAGTGCGATTCTTCGAGCTAGGAAAATGTTAAGTTTATTTGCCACGAGCGTGAGAGAGATCCAAACCTTAGCCACAGTGGACAAGCCTACAATGTGTGCTCGTTAATTACGCATGAATTTATAAGCGATAGAGGTGAAATGTAGTTTTACGAAGTTACCTTAATTGGTATGATGCATATAAGCTAGTTAATAAGTTTAATTTCTGTCAACATTTCAGGAATTTGAAGGCAACAAAAATATTAATGGCTTAAAGTCGAACACCTTAGATCCTCCAATCAGAACACAGTCGATTAGAATCTATCCCAAGGATCCAATAGTGTTGGGTGGCACCGATCCTAAACCCTGCTGCCTAAGATTGGAGCTTTCTGGATGCTCTGCACCAGGTATCATTGAAAGATCTTCTTTTAACGGCATTTTATCTTCAAGTCAAATGATTTAGAGGTTTAATTTCCAGTTATTGCCAATTAGTTATCAATGTGAATGATCATAAGAATATCACATAGCCTCACAGGGAAATCAGCTTAGTTTTATCGTGACACAGCCAAAATCCTTCCCCCCTCCCCCCTTCCCTGGTCGATAATAATGACAGTTCCCGAGGTTAATTAGGTTTATAGAGCATTTTTTATCGTTCTAGTCGACTGTAAAGACCCCGGACACCCTTCAAACGGAAATCGAAATGGGAGTGATTTTAGTCACGGTAAACAGGTAAACTTCGCCTGCTTGGAAGGTTTCATGTTGGTGGGAAGCGCAACATCTGTTTGTCATAAGGGTGCGTGGAGTCATGGTCTTCCTCAATGCCAAGGTAAGTTGTGTTACTTTGTGCTGCAATCTAGATCGCTTCTGTTCTATCGCATTAATTCCGCGGGATTCTTCAGACAAATTAAGGCCTTTTTAATAGCATCCTTCCTTTCCCGCAGCCCTTAATGCAACAAAGATGATGTAAACGGAATAGATAAAATTTTGACCTAAGGTTGATTATTTTCCTCACTCTCTTTTCGTACGGGACTCGTACCTCAGCGAATGGAGAGCATCGGTTGAAACCAAGTCTGTACGTATTTTTTTTATCTGTTAGCGCAAGATCGATGTCTTACTTATAGTTAACGGGATTAATCGAGTTATAACTCTCTTAGTCACGATCGAAATGCTATCAATTTAAAATGAGGTTGAAACTACTTTGAATGATGTTTTTGTTAATTTTCCTGAATCTACAGCTTTTTTTTAATTTTCATGTTGCCATTTTTTTTGTTATATATAAATAACCGCGAAAAAAAGCTACTTGTAAAGATCCTCGAGTCCCAGTGAATGGAAAAAGAAAAGGAAACACATTCATTGACGGCGACACAGTGGAGTTTACTTGCGACGAAAACTACAGCCTCATTGGTTCATCGATAAGTCGTTGTTTGGGTGGAAGGTGGAGCTCGGCTTTGCCAGAATGCAAAGGTTTGAAAATGGGAGATTCTCTCTTTATCTAATACCTCACGTTGGATTAATCGGACAACAGAAATACGCTCAAGGACAGATTCCACCATCTTTTCACATTTAGAAGAAAGTTTGACGATGTCAATTTTCCATCACCTTGTTGAGAGCTTTAAAAAGTTACTGAATCCGGCTTTACTTAGCATTCTTTCGAAGAGAATCAAAGAGTACCAAATACAATCTGGGAACGTGATAAAAATGCTGGGGAGGGGAAACGAAACCTACTTGCGCTTACGATAACTCTCTCCCCCCATGCTTCGAAGTTTCCTAATGCTAAGGAAAGTTGAGATAAGTTCAGGTAGATATGAAAGACAATATTGCATGCAGACTTTGTTGTTAGCCTGAAATGTTTTTCGTGAGTGTCAGCCACTTGCTTTTTTTTCTAAGCATTAAAAATGTTTGCTTTCTGTCACTCTATCTGAACTTTAAAGTAATTGGTAAAAATAACTACGTTTCCAAGTTGTATGCTGTGTTGTTATGTGCCCATAAGATGGCAACTGGTTTTGCTTTGTACACAGCTTCTTGCCCAGACCCTGGAATACCCGTGAATGGTGAAAGAGTTGACGGGAGTTTTGGACATGGCAAGCACTTGCAGTTCAGGTGTAAACCAGGATTTTGGCTGGTGGGAAGTCAGCTAATCGTTTGTAGTGAAGGTACATGGAGCAACGAAATTCCCACGTGTAGAGGTATGAAACTTTATCCGTCCTTCGTAATTGAAGCTACGATAACATCATATTACAGATAAAGGTCCTCGAAGGCTTTTACGCGGAAGTGACCAAAAGATAATTTATCCTGGCAATATGAAGACGTTATCTAGCAAATGACGATGAAAATAGACGGAAGTGTTGACCAGTGAACCTAACTCACAACTTAACTGGTAAATAAATGTGTCGCGGCTACAAGGGAGGTGTTTCTCTCTTGTAGCACCGACTCTATGGAACTCTCTTCCAAACAACATAAGAGTGAGCGGCTCGCTATCACATTTTAAGACCTGTATAAAGACATACCTTTTTAAAAATTTTATAATTAGACTACTGCTTGGTGAGTTATTTAATTATTTAAGTAGTAAGTTAGGCCGCTAGACAGCTAGCTAGTAAATCGGTTGATTAGTTGGTGAGCTAGTTAATTGGCTAGGAAATTAGTTAATTTCGATATAAGTTTAAAGTTTTTACTCTCATTATTACAGACTACCTTATTAGCTAGTTTCTTCTACTCATGTTTTAGAGATTTTTATGATTTTTCTAATCTTATCAATCCGATTTATAAAATTACTGTACAGCGCTATTGGATAGTGATAGAAATAGCGCTATATAAATACCGTACTATTATTATTATTATAAGGGAGAACCAATAGATAGATCTTTGGAATCTTGATAAAAGTGCCATCACTGTCAGGCGGTCGTGATAATAACATGGATATTTGGACCAATAGGTGATCGTATACCGGTAGTTAGCTGGGGGATGTCCTTAGTTAAATAGCATCAGACATAGCAGCAGTTCATGGAGGTCAACTTTGCTTTACGGTGACATCTTAAACACGTGGAAGTGCAGTTGCGATATGTTACTGCTAGGGTAACGTACCGACTCTCTTTTGAAGCTGTTTGTAGAGATCCTGGAATGCCAGAGAATGGAACAAGAATCGGAGACGATTTCCGAGATGGTCAGATGGTGGCTTACAGATGTAATCCAAACTTTAACTTGGTGGGCTCACCTACCTCGTTCTGCATAGCAGGACATTGGAATACAACAAAGCCAACGTGTAAAGGTAAGCAGCAAAATTACGTCAGGAATGACGGTACTTAAGAGACCAAGGGTTGTTCCCCTTGCCGCCTGATCATAAAAGTGTTTCTTTTCTGTGAATTCTGCTCTGCTTTTCTCTGTATGAAGATAGCGAGACCTAGGCTAACAGCAATGTACGCCATAAAATCTTGCAACCGAATTTCATTTCACACGGAACTACAACACAAAGGTAAAGAGTGGGGGATTGTAATCCAATTATCGTTTTCGTTTAACTTTATACGGAAATGATATCAACTTTCTTTCCTAGAGAGATTGATTTGGAAAAATGACGCCGTTTAAGTGAAGAGGAAAAGCGTTTTTCAGCGTTTTAGGGTGAATCTGTTCTAAGACTTTTTGCCGTAAATGTCAATTGCAGCATCCTGTCTTGATCCTGGTATACCGAGACATGGCAGAAGAATCGGTTCTAATTTTGGTCACGGTGGCCAGGTGAAATTCGTGTGTTTAAAGGATTTCACCCTGCTGGGAAGTCAGTCTACGACGTGCCACGACGGAAAATGGAGCTCTATTATCCCTGTCTGCAAAGGTAAACGATGAAAATGAATTTTATCACTATTTCTGAGTTTCACGCATAAAATCGATCCGGATTTTTGCGATGGTGTCACGAACGTGCTGAGAAAGTTCGCTGTAACAACTATTGTTCAAAAGTAGAAGTATGAATCTCCCATAAGGCAAAGTTTAAGTTTCCGTTACTTTTAGAGCCTTCTAGGAATTATCAGAGAGATAAACGATTATGTTATCGTGTTGTTTCTATTCCGTGTGTTTAAGCAGTCTTTCAAACTTCTATCTGGAAGGGGGTTAATTAATTGTCCAACGCCGTAGACTTGGGAGATTCAATAATGCTAAGCATAAAATCAGTCAACTATTCCTCATCAATAAAAATACTGTTGACCAGGCTGACTTTAGAAGAACTGGCTTCTTACTTTCTCTATCTCTCCTGTACGTCTTAAGCGTCATGCAAGGACCCAGGCACTCCTAAAAATGGTGTCAGACATGGTAACGAGTTTACTCACAACAAGCGAATATCCTTCACATGTTCTGCGGCATTTCAGCTAACAGGCACTCCAAACGTAGTGTGTATTAATGGAAAGTGGAGTGCATCCACGCCTCAATGCAAAGGTGAATAGTTACGAACTCAATTTATCCCTTAACGTTTACACCTATGGAATAAACCGTGATAAAAAGACTGCCGCTTTCTGTGCATGTTGTGTTATCCTCGAGATGAATGCAATATAATGTATCGTATCCAATCAAGACTTTTCACAGTAAAGTCAACGAATATTTCTTAAAAAAGAAAACACCCTTATCGATTTAGTCCCCTCTTTCTGCCCACAAAAAGGGCACAATTAGAGAACGGCTATCGTTATTGCGAATCTTTGAGTAAGACCTTTTTCGTACCCTTCTCTGAGCCAAAATTATCCAAGAATCAAATTAGAATTTACCACCGAACCTGCCCGATTAATTTCTCGATTGTATGCGTCAGACCCTTCGATTTCCTTTCGGTTGCTGATATCCAACTTTAATACTAAGTTCTACTAAACATCAAATCAAATTAACTCAACACAGATTAGAAATCAATGATCAGTAGTAGTCAAATTATTGGTACAAGATATACTGATATTCATGGCGTCAATTTGAATTTTAGCTGTTTGCGTCGATCCTGGGAAGCCTGTTAATGGCAGCAGAATAGGGGATACCTTCCTTGATGGTCAGGCCGTGGCATTTAGTTGCGGACCAAGTCACACGCTGATTGGTGCGCCAATTTTGCGGTGCGTAGCTGGAAAATGGAATAAGCCTACACCCAAGTGTAAAGGTAGGTCTTATAAGAGGCGTTTAGCAACATCAAGATGATTTTGTTCTCCAACTCACGTTCATTTGTTTTTCCCAGATATCTTGGTGTTCAATATGATATGTGCGGGTCTAATATGTGTGATAAAAAGAATGATACGACGGTGTCCCCTTATTTTGATAGGCACAAGTGGACTGGTTAACCAATAGCCACTTCGCCTTTTCAAAATTTTACCATGCTATGTCACCGTCAAAAATTCTTTGAAAAATAGCTTTTGAAATCAGCAAATGATAGACAGGGCCTCGCTTTACATTAATTTAGTTCCATTGGACACTTGTTTGTGAAATCTGGTTGGAAGCATATATGGGTTCGAATACCTGACATATCAGATGATATCATGTGTTATTGTAGAATCCTTCTACTCATCATTCAGTCTAAAAGTCCAGTCGAGTCGATTCACTTTTAATAAATTTGTAATTTTGTTTGTTCATCTGAAGCCTCGTGTCCAGACCCTGTTGCTCCTGTAAATGGCCGAGCTATTGATTTCAAACCTGGTTACCGTCACGGAGAACAAGCGAAGTTTTCGTGCGATTCAGGGTTTAAATTAATTGGGTCATCAAACATCAGGTGTCTCGATGGAAAGTGGAGCTCAACAGCTCCTTTGTGTACAGGTATAGTTCGGTTACATCCTTTTAATCGACTAAAATTTAATCATTGTCAAGAGGAGCACGCATACTTAAATCAGAATAGAAGAAACTCTTTTCGCGAAAACTTTTTGCGACTTCACAAGTTTGGTATTCGGATGTTTTTAGATCAGAGGTAGTGTCTCCTAACTGAATCTCTGACTCTTAAATCGGAGCGTTTTGCTCTCCTGGTCCGGGCTGTTCTAAGTTAAGATAATCCGGTATTCACCCAGAGTCAATTCTGATTTCAGATAGACTTTTAAATGACAATTCAGTACAATTTTTTTGTTTACAATTTGGAGATTGGATGCCCTTTAAACGTATAGAGACAATTATATGCTAAAAGGCTTATGAAGAAAGGATTGAAATTTAAGCCTAGGTTTGCGCTAATGGTTCTTCGAACCACTGGGCCCCGAGTAAGACACTGACTCTGTCTTTGAGAAAACCAGACACAAGGGAACTCTTGAAACATAAATATGATGAAATAACTCGTTCATGTGATTCTCACCCTAGATATTGACGAGTGTTCAGAGGGAGTATCCCGTTGTCATGCCAACGCTGAGTGCACAAATACCATTGGTTCTTTTACGTGCAAATGTAACGTAGGCTCAGTTGGAAATGGCAAGAGTTGTTTCAGTAAGCAACAATTACTTGAATACTTGTAATACTCCAGAAGTAAAGCGTACTCAGCAGTCTAGTTTTTCCTCCTTTCACAATAATTTTTAAGATGACGTCTTGAGTTACCCAAAATTTTCCCAGCATGGTTGGTGGTCTGGGGAAATTGTGTTGGAATATTTTCCGAAATTGTATTTCAATTTATAAATAGCTTGAAAGAGTAGTACAATGAAGTGTATGTCTTGAGGTTCAGTGTGATCGTATTATTATTTTTATTCTTATTACTTTTTTGCGATTATGTACAATATCGGCTCAATCTTGTTAAGCAGGCTGGAAGGTGTGTACTTGTGCGCTTAACAGAACGCCATATAGCTGTTTAATTTTGTCGTGATTATTCACCCCATGGCTAAGAGGTTATGGTTCCTTTCTGTTCCTCTTTTCTTCATCAGAGAATTGCAATGATCCGGGTACACCAAAAAATGGTCAGAGAAAAGGCAGCGATTTTGATCATGGAAGTGAATTAACTTTTTCATGCCAACCTGATTTTACGCTTGTCGGAGGCAGGAATATTACTTGCCGCGATGGAACGTGGGGTGGCAGAGTTCCTGTGTGTATGGGTAAGCAAGGATAATAGCACATTCCTTGCGCTATCCGAAATGACAGAAGTGATATGAAATCAATATGATCAGAGCGAAAAATTTCACCCTGAAGTAATTCAGCGGAAAACACTTCGTTATCCTTTTTCATGAAAGGAACGACCTTTAGTACCTCCTTTTCTGTGACAATTTTAATTAGAGTAAAAAGAAAAAAACAAAATTCAAACAGCATCAGGTGAACACGCGATACGAGGGGAGAATATAGGTATTGAGAGACAACGGAAAAGTGGAAAATCGGCAATTTACCATATTTATCTGTGTCAAGGTAAAAGTTTTGGACCTTTTAGGAGGTGCTTGTTGCTTTCTCGGCGCAGTTACATTCCGGATTTTCCTTAAATCGTTGAAGATTTTGATGATTGTCCTTGCTGTCAGAGCTTTACGATGTTTGTTGTTATCGTTTTGCAATTAGCCAACTGCAAAAATCCAGGAGTTCCACTTCATGGTTCCAGGACGGGCGACAATTTTCAAAACGGACAAACTGTTAGTTTTTCATGTAATCGTGGCTACAAGTTGATTGGCAGAAAGGCTATAAGGTGTCAGAGAGGAGTATGGAGTTCATCTTTACCACAGTGTAAAAGTAAGTGACTATGATTACTAACAGATGTTTTAGATCGTTGATTAAATAATTTATTCTAACCTTGGTCACTTTGGCGGTAAGCTTTAGGACCTTTCAGACCTTCCAGTCTGATATCTTTGGCCTTGATACAGGGCAAAGAACTGCACGCTGTCCGACAGAAAGCCAAACGATTTTACAACACAAATCTCATTTGTTTTGCTCATTTTTACTTCCCCAGAGAGTTGCAATGATCCAGGTAGGCCTAACAACGGCCAAAGAAGGGGCGGTGATTTCCAGCACGAAAAGACAGTGACGTTCACATGTCAACCTAATTTTAAGCTTGTTGGTCGTGGAGCTATAACTTGCCGTGATGGAACATGGAGTGGCAGAGTTCCAGTGTGTATGGGTAAGCAAGGAGACAACTGAGCATACCTTTGTGCAATCAGAACTCTCTTTGTATTCGGAAAACTGCAAGCCAGTAAATAAAATGTTATGTCGATTATTACTCAGTTATCTTTATTTCGGCCTGATATATTTATTTACCTGAGTTTAATTCAAAAGACTTGGGCTTAAGAGTTTCTTCTGATTAATGAAAGTTTTGCAGATGAAAAGTTTTACTTGAAACGAGCTGAGCTTCTGAGCATTAAGAGACAAACGGAATGTGTTGTATAAACCTGTCATATGCTTCTATTCGTTTAATGATGCGAAGAAAATTAATTTGGAAACCCTCGAGGGATCTTGACTTTACTGTGAAAGGTCGCGAAGTTTGTGAAAGGTCTGTGTAATCCTTAGCCTCACAGTATTGCTGTTGTCATTTTCTTAGCTAGCTGCAAAAATCCTGGAGTTCCACGTCATGGTGTAAGGCCAAGCGTCAACTTCCAACATGGAAAAATAGTCAATTTTTGGTGCAAAAGTGGTTACACGTTGATCGGTAGTAGGTCAATAAGGTGTCAGAACGGAGTTTGGAGTTCATCATCTTTACCGCAGTGTAAAAGTAAGAGACGTTTCATTTCAAAAGAATTTTGACCTAATAATTAAAAGCTTTGGTTACTATGAATACATACTCAATGATCTTCGTTGTATAGGACAAGTTTTAACTGAGATTCCTTCCTTCAAGTTTACCTATCAGTTTGTTGTTTAAAAGTTTTTTTTTAATAGTCACTTGCTGCCTTGCATCTTCATTCAACAGCACGCTATACCATTGATTTTAATCATACTCATTGCTATTCCATTTAGTGACACAAATCTCATTTGTAATGTGTCTTTTCATATTTTTCCTTCAGAGACTTGCAATAATCCAGGTACACCAAAAAACGGCCAAAGGAAAGGTAATGATTTCCGTCACGGAAGGAATGTAACGTTTACTTGTCAAACTGATTTTAAGCTTCTTGGTAACGAGACTTTAACCTGCAGTGATGGAACATGGAGTAGCAGAGTTCCCGTATGTTCAGGTAAGCAAGGGTAATAGCAGTTTAGAGAATTATAACTGATGAGAACAATGACTCAAAGTTAGTTCCACATATTCTTCGTGTGTGGGATCCGATATCACAAATGAATACGGTAACTTCTCAAGCAGTTTAAAGCAAATTTTCTAGTTTACTGTGTTGCCTTTCCTCTTGCCTGAATTACCGTCATTACCACAGCTATGTTTTTATTCACTGACGTTCTTCTGGGGTTGTAAATTTAATTGGGTCGTTACTTTCTTCGTTTCTAGCCAGCTGCCAGAATCCAGGAGCTCCACGCCATGGTTCCAGGACAGGCGACAATTTTCAGCATGGAAAGACAGTCAGTTTTTCATGTAATCATGGCCACATGTTAATTGGTAGGAAGGTCATAAGGTGTCAGAAAGGAGTATGGAGTTCATCTGTACCGCAGTGTAAAAGTAAGTGGCTGTCATTTCTAGTTGGTGTATTGACTTAAGACTTTCAATTTGAAAATTTCGATCATGGGGGAAATGACATTTGCAATGGAAGACATGTATTTCCTGAGACGCAATGTGATTTCTTTGTCTAGTTAGGTGTAGACAAATTCGCGCGAAAGAACCTTCTTCGGCTAAGATCTTTCGTCAGTCTTTTCAGAGTAATCGCAGAGCGCTGCATGTAAAAGAAGGTCGGATCCTTGATTACTTCAGACACACAGGTGAAAAGTACTCAGTTAATGAAAGCTATAATAAAATTCTCGAAAGTGAGTGGTTGTCACCAGCCCGATTTGAACACTAATAGGACAGTGTACGAGTCATGCTTGTAATTGGAAGGTATAATTAGAGGGTTGACACGTTATGCCTGTGTAGGGGGGCAGTATGCGTCATGTGCGCACTTTTCACGCGCATTTCGTGTTGTCCAATTCTGTCTTTAATCATGCTCGATATTAAAAGTCGGACTTCCGCTTCGCGGATTCCACTTAGTCCTATTACTAATGTTAACTTGAGACTGCGAGAGCATCATTGTTTACCCCACTCCACTCCTTTTTTTTTTTTTTTTTTTGTTCCGTGGGATCTTTCAGGATTGACTTACTAATTTACCATCTCGCCATCACTGAGACTAAAGTGTTTATTTTGTTGTTTAATGTAGAATCTTGCATTGATCCTGGTAAACCACGGAATGGTCGCAAAATCGGGGCAGATTACCGTCACGGAAGAAGCGTGTCTTTTGTTTGCCAACGTACGTTTAAACTAACAGGAGTGAACAGAATCACTTGCCGTGATGGGGCATGGAGTGGCAACGTACCCACATGTAGAGGTATCATTTAACGGAGGTTAAAGTTTACATGCAAAATAATAATGAGGTGTTTTTTTTATTTGAAGTAAGTTAATGAGTTAGTGAAATCTAAGAAAAGAGGGAGTTTAGTCTGTTAACCATGTGCTTTTTTGAACTCTTGTAACCTCCTCGTTTTCCACTCTCTGAAAAAGTATTGCCAGGATTTTCTAGTAGGGTATCCTACACTACCATCTCAGTGGCGTGTAGCAGTGGGATATCCCAGGCTGTGATTGCTGTTGTTGCTTAAATTGTCACTTTTCACACAGCGAGGGGAGTCACATGCAACCCCTTTCCGCACTTTCACAGAGAGTAACCGAAGTTTAGTTAAAATGTGCGAATTTCCTTCCACCCTTAAGTTTCTTACAGGGTGAGTTAACTAACTAAATGTCCCTTTCCTGTTTCCAGCGTTATGTCCTGCCCTTACCAACATAAGACATGGCTCTTACAACGGAAGTAACTATGCAGGAGACAGTGTTACATACACATGTGACGATCGGTACTTGTTAGATGGCTCTTCTGTCGTCACGTGCGTCGATGGGCGATGGAATGGAACTAGACCCATCTGTAGAGGTACAATAGAATTTAAAAAAAATTTGTTTATCTCGCTTCGGTTGTTGCTAAAACAAGGCTGATATTGACACCAAATAGTTCAGTGTTCTCTTAACATCGTCAGGTTTGTGACAAACGAAAAAAAATGTTTCAATAAAGTCCACCGCAGTGGTAAATACTTATGATGATAATTAGATCAAAGATAAGAAAATACTCTTAGAAATACCGAAGTGGACGAGCTTCACTTTTTGGTTCATAACTTTGCTTCCAGCTCCGTGTTCTCCTCCAATTCCACCAGTTAACGGTTTCGTCTTCGGCGATAACCACCAACACCAATCGGTTGTTCAGTTCTGGTGCGATCAAGGTTATATATTACAGGGCTCCGCGTCTAGTGAGTGTTTTGATGGAAAATGGGACAAGAGAGCTCCCCTCTGTAAAGGTAATTTGCACTAGGCTATTGGCAAGGTTACAATTATTGACCGGGACGACTCAAGAACTTTATGTAAACGGTCGGCTGAAATTTGTAAAGAAAATAAGTGAAAAAGTAAGTTCGTCCTGGGTAACTCTACGTGACAAAGCGACTGACTTAGACCTGAGCCGGAATGTTTTGGTTGGTGGAATTCTTGATTTGTTTTCTGTAATGACAGTGAAAACGAAATACAATAAACAGCAGTCTGTGACTGCATGTGTTTTTTGTACCCCAACTTTGTACTCTGGTCAATTGATAGACCGGAGTTACGGCAAGAAATTTATTGAGTATGAATGGACAATATTCGTTCATTGTATTTATCGACTGATGAAAAGGCTAGTCTCCCTCGTCGCCTGGAGGTAACCCATGGCTCACTCCAAGAGGCTGATATTAGGTCATTAGAGGGAGCGGGCAAGTTAAACGTGAAATTGGTTAATTTTGCTTCGTGTAGGGTTAGGGCTAGGGTTAGATTTAAGAGTCTTGAATGACCACACATTCAAAATATTGTAGTATTTAGAAAGAATATCGCAAAGTGGTGAGAGAATTTCGAGTGTTATCTGGGTGCACGAGAGCGAAGCTGTACTGAGTTCCTCTCGGAAGAAGCCACAAGCGCATGGAGTCTGAAAAAATAAATTTTAATTATTTTCTTTTGCTATTAAGAAATCCTGGTATAAGATTTATTCACAACATCCTTTCAGACACCACCAAATCATGCAGGAAGCCTACTCTTCCGCCGAATGCATATCTAAGACTCGTGCAGTCTCAGATGGAAGTGTTTCCCGACGGTGCAAGAGTGTATTATCGGTGCAATCTGGGATACTCGCAGGTTGGATTTCCCATTCAAAGATGTGCGAATGGACAGTGGACTAAACTGGCTTTCAGATGTCAACGTGAGTATTTTAAGATCTTTTAGTTACACGAAGAAAGTATAAATCCAGAGCACTAACCAGCAGCAACACAAACAATTAAATGAAGAAACATCAGATTGGGTAGAATTTCACGAAAAGTTTACCCATTAAATTACATCTTTAAAATGTTTTTCCCTTTCTATTGCCTTTCCATATCGCTTAGACATCTGATTTTCATGTGAGCTCAGAGTTGGGGGAGAATGCTGTCAAATTCACTGTTTAGCGACATTCTGACGTATTGTGAATTCAAAAGTTATTTACGAAATCTGTTCACAATTTTTTCTCTCGCACAGCAAGATCTTGTGGTAACCCAGGACGTATCAAAAATGGCAAAATAAGCAGTTATGTGTTCACGTACAATAGAACGGTCGAGTACTCCTGCAGTCCTGGGTATACTCTTATGGGATCTAAGACTCGTTTATGCCAAGCCAACGGAACGTGGAGTGGAACATCACCCCGATGCACGAGTACGTTTGCCTGTTTGTTTGCCTCGTTTGTTCGTTTTTTCTTGCAAGAAAATTACCTCGGTAATTTTGAGATCACAAATGAGCCAATTCATACGGCTAAGAACGAATTTCACAGGGACTTACAATATCCGCTGTGAGAGTGAGCTAACCTTTTATACCGTTAGGTCGCGACACAAGAGTAATTGGATTTCCTAAAACCTATCGAGGCACTCAACGTGAAGTAGAAAAAAATCGCCCTCGCTTCAAAAATCATCTGTAACTTCAGAAGAAAACAAAACTATCTTAAAAGGAAAGTCAAAAATTATTTGGAGTACAAATTAGATAGATTGAATGATTCTTAACGGTTCCTTTGTCGGAATCGTTTTCTTCGCTCTTGGCAATATTCATTCATTGTATTTATCGACTAACGTAAAGGCTAGTCTCCCTCTTCTCCGGGTGGTCACGCATGGCTCACTCCAAGAGATTGATATTCCTGCAAAGAAGACTTAGTGGGGACTGATTGACAACGCAACAGACTTAGAGACCGTTTGACTTATACAACACCCTCGTAACACCACCTTACAGCTCGTTCGCACTTAATCCAGTAATTAATTTGACTCACTAGCGGTGGACTGTCGTCCCCTTACTGCTCCTTCCAATGGAGAGATTGTCGAAGCATCCACCTCTTTCAAAGGAAAAGTGAAATTCCGCTGCGTTGGCATGCAATATAAATTGGTAGGACCGTCAATACGGACGTGTCTCCCAAATGGACAATGGAGCGGTACACAGCCATCTTGTGATTGTAAGTCCGTTTCGTAGATTAACTTAACTTGACCCTCTGATATATTAAAGGAGGTGAACGCTACAATTAAGTGGTTTTGTGAGCACCTTTAGAAGCAAGTTGGCTAAGTTACAGGCAAAACGCGACAGAAAACAGAAACTTGGGTCATACGTCTCCTGGTCGCAGCAGTGTCAGAGACCTTAGATTCTCCCTTTCAAGAAATGTCAAAAAACTGTTAATCCCTGCGTTGGAGCTGTGTTGCAGTGTTACCTTGTTACCACTGTCTTTTGATCGATCACTGAAATAACTTTCCTATTACTTTGGCTTTGTTTCCATCCATTTTTTTTTTATGTATTGTTTTTACAATGCGTAACTTTGAAGAACAAGTACACTATCCAGGTTAGCCCACTTAGTTAACTACCTAACTAATTTCGAATGTTTTTCAGTGATTGTTTGTAGCGATCCCGGGACTCCAGAAAACGGAAAGAGAAAAATTACTCGCGGATTGTACCACACTGGTTCTGTGCGATTTTCTTGCACAAGAAAACACAAACTCGTTGGAGCACATATAATCTACTGCATGAGAGATGGTACCTGGAGCAGACCTAAGCCGAACTGTTTAGGTTAGCAGAATTCTTGATATTATTTTTCTGTAACCACAATGAAAAAGGAAATGAAATAAAATGTAGTCTATGACTGCATGAGCGTACAAATTTTCTATCTAAGGATATGTTAAACGCACATGTGGGAACGTTTCACGACGAAACTCGGACGTTCAAATCGATAACTATGTCGAAATGTAGAGGTGAGGCCCTAAAAAAAATAATTAACTTAACCCGAAAAAAATTTCAAATGAAACCGAAGAAACCCGATCACATTTGTTCAACGTTGGCCTGTGTCGGAACTGAACCAGGACGAGTCACTGGAAATGTTACGAGTGTCTAACGATAGTGCGCCCTTTTGAAAACGGCAAGGAACTTGGGGGAAGGTTACGGACTCGGACAGTGCTTACGGCCTTCCTAGAAAGAAGGCACAGGAGGCACAGAAATGAAACGCCAAGATAAGTCATTGTGAGGGCCTGAGGAGTTTCCCGTGCCTTGTTAAGCTAGTTTGTGAGGAAAAATTTTTCTCGTTGTTTAACATGACCGATACCCATTTGGTCATTTATTCTTTGTGGAAGCTGATGTGTATTGGAAGTAAAGAAGAAATCTGGCTAAGTTGAATGTGGGAAACTAGTGGCAGTGTAGGCTGTGGACACAGATCAACGTCTCTTTATTCATAGAACGATCCTGTTATTGTATTCAGCGTTTGTGAAAAATCCACGAACGCTAGATTGATAATACTGTCAATAAAATTATACTGTTTTTTAGTAATGATATTGAATCTTTTTGCACCAAACATATTGTTTCATTTTCCTTTTGATTTTCAGCCCCCTGCTCAAATCCCGGCACGCCCAAAAACGGCAGGCGGAATGCAAGTGATTTCAGACATAACCGGGTAGTTCGATTCCGTTGCAATAGGAATTTTCGACTCGTCGGCTTAAAAGCAATAACTTGCAAGAATGGACAATGGAGTGGAGCTGCACCTACGTGTCAAGAAAGGAACTTGCATTAATGAAGCAAGAGTGAATAATTACAACAAAGCGTTAGCAAGGATAATCATTTTTAAGTTTTAAAGTATATACATATTGTTTTTGTTTCAATGTAACAACCTCAAAGATGTGTTATAGGTTTGAGGTCTGGTTTCCATTTTCTATTACTAATATTTTTACCACTGTAATGAATCATGGATGTCTTTAACCATGTTTCTGATTGTAGTGAGGTCAGCGACAGTATCCTCTTAACGCCCACCTCTCTTGTGCGGCCAATCTGCTATGGCCCCAAGATACCCGTTAAGGGAAAGCTCATATTTTAGTTACAAGAAACTGAGAGCACCATTATTTCTCTCGATCTCTACAACGAGAAATACAGAACTGCAAGGTGAGCAGCGCTAAAATGAAGACATATTTCAAGCTCAAGATATGGTAATATCCACTGTTAAGTATCTTTTTCAGTATTGTTCAATATTTCCATTTGAAAGCACAGGCTTGACAGAAACTTGCCGACAAATAGTGGATTAAAGCTGATAGAGACACTTAAAGTTAGCAATACCAAAAATGTATCATTTTAAAAATGTACTTTAAATGTGGCAATGGTCTTTCTTACAATGCCGATACTCAGAACTTAATAACTTATCTGGAATGTTAATCTGGCCAGTTTGCAGCTTTTCTCTTCCTTGAGATTGGGAGATTGACTATAGTTATCCTTTGATTTTCTGCCTTGCTTTTTATTCGTTGGAGAGCCTCAACTGTTTCTCTAACGTAGAGGTGATGGTCCGGAAGGTCATATTGGCGAATTGCTGTTAGTGATCGACAGTAGTAATCTTCAGCAGAGCTTATTTTGGACTCCATCTCACTGAGATAACCAAGGAAGTACAGACTCCGTCCTATACGTAACTGGTTACCAATGGCGCATCTGATGTTGAACGCTCTTTCCATGAACTGCCTGGCTTTTTCGAAGCGCAAACACTTCAAGTGAAGTCTTCCCAAATTGTTTAAAATAATTGCCACCCGTTCTTCCTTTTCTCCAGAAATCTCGATTTGGATGGTAAGAGCCTCCTCAAGAAATCGCTCAGCCTTTTCATAGTGACCACGATTAATGCTCGAAGTTCCAAGATTATGTAGGTAGCGCGCCACTATCAAGTGCTTCGAGCCAAAAAGTTCACGAAAAATTGACAATGCTTCCTGAAAATACTCGTCTGCCTCATCATGATAGGAAAGTTTACCTCTTGCATTTCCTAATCCAACTAAACATTCTGCTACATCTTTGTGTTTCAACCCATATATCTGGCGGAAGATAGCGAGGGCCTCTTGATAAAACTCAGCAGCTTCCTCATTACATGACAGATTGAAGTTCGCGCGACCTAAATAACGCAGACATTCTGCCACAGTCTGGTGTTTGTTTCCACAAATACGACGCCTAATGGCGAGAGACCTCTCTAGGTATTTGATTGCATCAACGAGTTCACTGAACTCAACTGAGGCACGTCCACAAAAGAAAAATAAAAGAGAAAAGGTCTTTTCGTCCACAGTCATGTCCATCTGCATGAAGTGCTTCACTTTTTCCATGCTCTGATTTACAACTGGAAGTTTGCCGTAGTTAAGGCATGCGAAGGCATATGAAACAAAGCACTCAAAAAAGTCACCTAGTACTGTAACTTTGGAAATTTGACCATAGAATTCAGGGTTTCTGACGAATGAGAGCTGAACCAAAATTACATATTTTAAGAAAGCGCTCAAATGCTCCACAAAAACTGGTGAAATCGAGGCCGGCATAATTAACCGTCAATCTCTGCAAAGGGGAGAGGGCCGCTGATATAGCTACAATGTTTTCCTCTGGTGGAATGCTACTTTTAATGGCTCGATACAAACTCTGGTGAAGCCACAACGTCTCTTTACCGTCTTTTGTGGATGAGATCTGCACCAAACTTGATTCCATTATTCTAGATTAAACGTCTTCATCGTCGAAATTTGGGATTTGTTGTCTAACAAAATCAACGACAATTTCTATCGGAATTGACCTGAGGGGGCAGATGAAAAGGAACTGAAAAGTGTAAAGTAGCAGTTTTTCATTGGCAACGGCCCTTTTCACCGCCATGCGCACAGCGACAGGCATTGACATCGTGTAGCCACTTTCGCATTTCTTCTTTATCTCCCCCATGGCTTCTTCTTTTCCATTCTTCAGTTTTCTTAAATACTTCTTCCAGCTGAAGTTTGGCGATCCACGACACCGCATATTGGAAAGGTACCAAGCTGCACATGCAAGGGCAAGAGGCTGATAGTCTAAAGCTTCTGCGAAATCTTCCACTTCTTCTTGATTTGGCGTCTGAGAAACTTTAGTTAGCAAATTAACTGCATCTTGTGGGTCCATACCTTGACTGAGAGAAATGCAGTGACTACGAGGGCCATTGCCAGGGAGTGATTTTCTCTCTTGCGTTGTGACAAGAATCTGTCCATTTCCGTACTCTCTACTTCCAGAGGTTGGCCAGAATCTTCGAACAGCATCAAGGTCAACGACGTTGTCAACTATGATAAGCCAAGAAGAGAATTCTTTCATTTTTGGAGTAACCAATCTCTGGAACTGCTCCAACTTTTCTGCTAGTGAGTCCTTAGATGTTATTATCCTACTGATTGCAAACTCTGTACAACTAAGAGCTCTGCTCAGACGGTCATACGAGCTAAACAACGTTTCCAATGTTTCACCAATTAGACTAACAACGAAAGTTGGATCATTGCTAGATAACTGTTTGTAAAACATATCCCCGACCATTCTGGCAATCTGACTCTTGCCGCAACCAGGGTTACCGAAGAGGTATACTGTACTTATTACTCCTCCGTTGCTCACCTTGAGTTCCTTCATCTGTCCCAATATAATCGACACTTCAGATGGGCGCTCTTGAATCGCATGAGAAGGTAGGGTCGGAAGGTTTCCCAAAAATGTTTTAAGTCTTGACTTGAGTTCCTCCTCGAGAGATGATGATTTTTCTTGCAAGCTTCTCACTGCCTCTTGCTCTTGAAGTAGCTGATTCCTTAGAAGTCTCCATTCCTTTGTGGGGAAGCTCTTTTGATTAGCAATCGATCTTATATCACAAACAGATAGGCTTAACCCCAGGAACGCTGCTTTAACTCTTCCAATTAAAGAGTTAAACTTTGAATCTGAAATCGTTCCATTAGCGACATGAGCAAATATGTCATTACGAAACACTCGAAGATCATCGACGTGTCTGTAAATCGATGAATTCAAACTCTTTCCGATGCTTGTTGAGAATAAAATTTCAAAAGAAAGTGCTGTACAATCCCACTCTTTAGTTTTGCCATTTCGTATAACTTTTAGCAACCTTGCATTTTTCGTTTGACTATCCAGCGGTTCCAGCCTCTCAAAATCAAGACCATTCTTACGAGAGTCCACCCACACTCCAAACGAGGCCTTCAGCTTGTACCTCTTATCCCACTGTTGTTTGAAGATCTTGCGAAGCCCTTCTGTGACAATGTTGGTTGCGATGAAACATATCTGGAAGAAGTTGAGGTGCTCATTAGAGTATTCCATTTATTTAAGTCAACCAAAAGCCCGTGATGCAAGAGAATTTTTATCAGCTTTGTACAACACAAACGCTCGGCGATCAGACCGTTTCGAATCCGTTCAAAAATGCCAATTTATTCGAGTCAACTTTATGCTTAAGTCAACTAAGGATTGAAAAACGTTCGAGACTCGGCTTCATTAGTCTTCTTTTTTCCTATTTAAAAAAAGGGCATTCTATATTTTCATTTTCGTTTTCTCACACGTTCCTCTGTACAGTCATTCCACCACTGCCACAATGATTATAAAAATAAGACAAACAAAGAAATTATCAGCCGCAAAGCCTCGAATTATCTTCCCCGGTAGGGAGAACAAAACAATAGAAAGAAATACTGCCTCGACCGTAGTTCATGACCCATGATTAATCAATTAATCAATTAGGCTGCCTCTAGAGATGGCTCGTCGAGGTGGTGACTATTTCCGTGAGCAACATTTGCGCATCATCCCGTGAACCGACACCGGAACGATCAAAGACACTAAGCAATAATAGAATGGAAATTTCCTGGGATTGAAAATCTACGTAAAAAGCCTTAAATAAAATCCGACGACAAATCTTAAAGAGTTTAACGTCATAATTACAATCTGAGATCTTGATCATAAAATGAAACCTGTTTAAGATGGGAAATTCCTGTGATGGTATTTCAAAACAAATCATTTGATTCTGTTGCCACGCACCTTAAAATCAGGAATAAAACCCGGAAAGATCCACAATATTACACCTGTCATTTTTGGAAAAACTAAATCAATAGAGAATAAATTGTTGACAACTTGACCGATACGTCAAGTGTAGTGTCTACCTCCATTCATGCAACACTCCGACAATTGCGAAAATTATGGGTGAACTGAGCACCAATCCATAACTGCTGGTTACAATATTCAGTGTAACATCACTGATCTCTTTTATTACTAAAAGTTATCAGTATCTACTTCCCCTTACGATTCAACTTTTCCCTATACATTGCCAATGGTGTTGATATGGAGAATTTGATTAGCGACCAAGAGCTTCAAACCTTGGCGATCACTTCCGTAATCCTCTTATTTGATTTAATAATACTTACAGTCCACTATAGGATTTGTCTTGAAATTAAAGATAAAGGTATTAAAAACTAATAAATGTACTTCATCAGAGAATAATCGATGAGAAGTAGACTGACTGCAATCAAGGACTGTAGTGTTACATTGGCAAGAATATTCCATCGCATGGTCCAGTGTGTTCAACACTATTCTTGCATTGAAAACAGTCTTTTCTGGACTAGGTAGGAATATTTGTTGACTTCTCAACCATAACCTACCTTTTGGGGTGCCAGACGAAAACGGATATCACAAGGCATTCTTGCTTCCATGGTTGTTTATTCATCAATTCAAATCGTCCTTCGATCGTTTAAGATAACATCACAGAAAGGCAAGTCTCGACATGCATGCTGAGTACCGAAGTAACTGACTCGACAAAGGTAAACTTAGGGTTTAGTATGAACTACATCCGTACATCCCTTTTTCACTTGCAAAGCAAGACCTCAATTTCAACGTAAACGCTGTTTTTACTGTATCATAGATCATGCGATTTGATGGCGTGAGTTCCAAAATGTTTTGCTTTTGGCTCCTTCAAGCGCATACTGCGTTGTAATTCAGAAACTGAAAGCCGGGATTTTCCCGGACTTCAGTGATGCATGAAATGTAAACAGCATGCCTCATTGATCACGAGAAAAATATAATATTCATGAGATTCTTGAAATGAAGAATGGCAGAGATTAAACGAATTCTTTAGTTCAACGTATGGACTGAAAACAAACAAACAATAGGCCGTTTCACAGCATTTTGACGAACTCCAATTTAACATTTTCCATGGAAAAATGCGTGAAAGTGAGTGAATATTTAAATCAAATGTAACTCGCCGCCAGAGGTTTTAACAGAATTGACTATTTACCCATGCAGACGTATTTAGATAAAAGGAAAGCGCTCAAATTTGACAAGACGTAAACGTGGATAAAAAGGAAATAAGACTTGAAACTTATACCGATGGAGGGATTATACGTCTAGTTGTGATCAAGTAAATAATTAAAAACTAACCAAAGATCAGCTTATGGATATCACTCTTATTTTTTTAATCGTATAAACCTTTACACTGTTTTAATCTCAAAACACAGTTTGCTCTATTTTAAATTCTATACAATACTCTGACTTTTAAAAATTATTGAAAAATTACCCTTTCAAATAACAAAACTAGACCTCAGCCCGCTTTGAAGAACTGGACAAATCATCCATTGATACTGATTGATAGTTGATGAATAACACAAAGGACTGGTATGAAGTTTTTAAAGAAGGAGCAAACCATTCTTAAAAGAGCTCGAGGTGGCCAAGCCGACGTAAGAAATAAGTTCAACTTTTCACTCTCACAATTTTCATCACTAAAATTCTAAGCATACTTGTCTAAATTAATGACTTGGCCTAAGCGTTCTGAAACCTACACTGGTCACAACCCAAAAGAGACATACTAACGAATCAGCCAATGGGGTATAAGAACAAACTGAACCTTTTCCTGCACTTGCCTCAAACTGCATGTATGAGGTCGAGCTTTCCTGGACTAACACAGGATACAGGTTTTCCTGCACGTTTCACTACCGTTACCGTTCCCCGTTTTGACCTGTATTGAAACATTTTTAACTAGCGCTTGTAAGCAATCACAGACGTAAAATCCTTGGTGTTATCATGCTTTCTGTCATTATTACCTCTCTAAGTGTGAATTATTTACGGATGGCTTCAGATACTCGATTAACCAACCACTGCGTTACTTTTAAAAGCTTATACGCGGTTTTATCAGTTATATTTTGACAAAAAACTTAATGGAGTAAAGGTAGTATGAAATGATGAGCCAGACGGCTGTGCCAACCAGGTTCATAGCAAGTAGTTCTGCGTGTTGCACGTGACCACTGACATTCCACGAAAACGGAAAGTACCTTCCCAGAATCTCACTTCCCACGTAAACTAGAATAGAGTTCATTCCTGCAAGAAATTAAATATTTATTCTCAATTTCTTCAAAAGGAAGGTTTAGCCTGTTGACCTTTAATCTCCTGCGTCGAATTTTATCGAAGTAAGCTAGACAAACAAGACCACCTGTGACGTCACAGCTTTATAAGTCATCTCATTTGTTTCGCCTGGCAAACAAAGGGGTATTGAAAGTACCGTGGCGCGGAGAAAATATTTCCGTGACCTAAATATTGGTACATTTAAGATGATTTGACGGTTGTCACAAGACAAGAACTACTTTTAAATGAGCCAGCTGATGGTGACATCTACGCCAGTTATGCAGGAAATACACCTTAGCAGAATTAGAAAAAAAGATTAGGGCAAGTAGGAAGGTGTCTAGCTACACGATGCATCTTCAATAACGTTTCCAGATCCTCCCTGATAACTAATGAGAAGTCCTAGACCTTGTATATGCGTTTAATTATTTCTGTCCGGTCATAAAAGTTTGCATGTTCTGTTTGGATAGTTCTGTTCTCGTCTTTCACAGATATATCGACCACTGGGTTCGCATGCGCGATAGTGAGATGTTGGGTCATGTCATGTCACTCTTCGCTGCTTTTAGTTGGTTGGAAAGAAGCCCAGTCAACGGAATACATACCTATATAAAGGTGATGAACCATTAAGGTCCATCAAACACAACTGGGAGTCATAGTAACTTATTTCGTAGAACAAAACGAAACGGCGGTTGTATCTCATAGTTACAGATACGATGCTCTAAACTCTTGTATCGAATTGTAGCCACGGATTCATTCCAAACAAGGTAGTTCACTTTGGAAGAATTCTCGCTTCAATTTATCCCGCGAAAAAGAAAGAGCGTGAGGCTTTTAAAGAAACGAAATTTTTCATCTCAATCGGTTGTACACGACTTTTTTTGTTGTAAACCGGATTCGGTTATGATGGGTTGGGGGTATCGTCTAAAAGTAAACATGTACATGGGTACTTTACTCCAATAAGCATAAGGATGAACAAGACAGGGAACCTTTAAAAATTCTTGGGTTACAACAGACAATATAATTTGAAAGGTAAAATCCTTCTCCTTCACGCCTTTTAAAAAAACACACAAGGACACACACCTTAAAAAAATGTTTTGGTGGCAGGTCCACTTTTAACAATATGGGAAGACTAGGGGGGAGCAGACATACGTTATCCATTGCTACACTTGAAAATTCCTACTCACCAGGGTAACAAAAGGGCGCACCATTCCACCATCTCAAGACATCAACAGTCACATAGCAAAATGTTAGCAGAAGAAATGCCATGCCACCAGTAACAAAGATAAACGAAACAGACCTGGGAACAAAGATGTCGTTTAGGCAACCAAATCTTAGACACGAAGGCGCGCTATAAAAGGAGCCTTATGTCCCACTGGACCATTTGTCAATCAATCGTCGTGTGATGTAAGAACCCTTAGAGTCAAGTCAGCTTGAGCTACAGCTACTCCAAATCAGTGAACAGCGGGCGCATTCCTCAAAATTGTTTTATGTCTTCATCACAATACAAGAATTTTTGAGATTTGTATTTCCTTTCTCCAATGGAAACTGTCTTTATTTGTGGCGGTAAATTTGAGATCGAAGTTGGTGGTTCGCACGTTACCTCATGCCACCATGCTGGTGGAAGTAAACAATAGATATCTCATTAGCTCCTTTTGTTCGTCTACCAGCATTTGAATTTGACCCGCACACGTCAACGGTGAGTGACAAATGAGCCTAGGTCTTCCCAGGGAAGACCTCCTTATATAGCGCGCCTTTGTGTTTTAAAACAAAAAAAAGCTTAAAGAAAAATTATCTAATTCCAGCGGGTTTTTTTTTTTTTTTTTTTTTTTTTTTGTGGCATTCTGTCATGTGCGCAATTACTTCCACCTTAAAAAGTCTACTGAACAAGATACTACAAACAAAGAAGGAACTAGAACAGCTAAGGAAAAAGAGAATAACACGGATGACATAGAAAGAACTCAAGATTACATTTTCAACATGCGACGCCGAAGCATAATTATTTTTCGCACGGCCTCTAATGTAATCATACTCCGAAGTGTTCTCTCCTCGAATTCTTCGTAGCGCAGTCACCCACTCACTTACCATAAGTTCTTGTTTATCGGAATGAAACTGTCGTTATTCTTGCCTGCGAGTGCAAGGGTGATGCTGCCCTGAAAAGGTGAAGGAGTCGCGCAATGATATTCATCAGTAAAGAAAATGACCATAAAAACAATAACGATAGCGATAGTCATATGGATACGATTAATAATAATGAGAAAGTTAACCAAGATAATACAAGTTAAAGGATAAATAAATTAAAATTGAAGGAAAATAATCATTCACTTAATTACAAGCGGCTTATCCCTTGCTCGCCACAAAAATTACAAAGGATTGTTTGGAACGTACTGTGTTTGTTTTCTATGATACTCACAAGTATTAAGGACCAAATTATCCACCGTTTTGTTCTAGATATGTGATATGGAAAAGTATGCAAGGTGTATCCAGCCTGAAATTCAGAAAATTCCACGTAACATTGTAGTTATATTTGTGTAAAGTGAGATATCCCATAACGGTGAACAGCGTTTGAGGGTTTACAGCTTAAAGAAACAAAATCTATTTCATTTAACTCCATCGGTGTTCGAGACAGATAGACTGACAAGTGATGAGAATAAAGAAAAATATCAATTGGGGGATTATCAGTTGATCCAATACCAAATTCTCCAAATTAACATGGTAAGAATTGAATGGCAGACAGTAAGGAGAATTAGTAAAGAAAATGCTATCTTGGGGGTGAAGGGTCATCACGAGGTAAAAGTTCAAAATTATCTTCGGCTGGTCAGAAAGAAGTGCAAAGGCGAGGCTGACGGCAAAACACGTGTAATTCATGCTTCAAAAAAGGTCAGCTTCTAGATGCACTCCAGGTGGATGGCATGGAGAATAACATGGAAAGCTACTGATTCTAACCTGAACTCCCAGGAACACCAGGAAAGCAGAGGTCAGGGTACCCAAGGCGCCCTCTGGATCGTACGGAACCTTTGTCTTATATGTTTCCTGAAAAGAGAAAATCCTCATGTATTATTTCTCAAATCAAACAACTTCTGTCACATTAGATAAAAATAACAGGAAATATTTGGACCTGTCAATGCAAACCAAAGTTTCTCTGCGACCTCGCCGAGCTACGTTTTCCCGGCTGAAACAATACCGGTTCTATGAACTTTGTAAGATGATAAATAGAGGAAGCTTGATATTGTGTAGATTTTCCGGCATTACCAGTCAGAATTTCGAGGGATGGTGTATCGGGTTACAAACGGTTCTACCAACCAGATATAACAACGAAGGTGTTTCCCTTGAGAAAGACTACTGGTTGACCAACTGGCTGCGACATTGCTAAAATAGCGCTTTAGACTAATGACGTCATGAAATTTTAGACCCCCCGCGTGACTCAGACAAACAAACTCCACTTCTTTGAGAACCACAAGGGAAATGGCGAGTAGTTCGCTTATTCCCTTACAGTTCTGACCGAAGAGGACGGCGTTCCTGGCTCCAAATTTGAAAGAGAACCGGAAGAATACACTGTAGACCAGCTAAAACGGTGGTTAAAATGTAGGGGCTTAAAATTAAGCGGTAAACGAGAAGAACTTGTACAGACTGTGTGAGATGCGGGAATTATCACACCCTTGATCCGGCAATCGATCATGGAAAATGGTTTGCTGCCAAAGTTTTTCAAGAAAATTCTGATGTGAACAATGTAAAAAGGGGGTTGACAGGCCTACACGACTCCCCAGCGCGTGTTTAGAATAGCCTATTCAAAGTTTGGCTCTCACGAGCATGTTTTTGAGCGATCGCCCTCTTTTGTAAGATACGAGCGGCGGATTTTTGTATATTTCGCTCAATACTGATTGTGTTTCTATTAAATGCCAGTTCATGTAGTTAATGTTCAGGCAGTTGTCATTGAATAATTTCTGTTTCTTTGACGCTGAATTTTCTCTTTCTTTCGGTGCTTTCCTCTAAGGAGCATGTGCTCAACTTACTTGCGCTGCTCTTAGATTTGCCTTTAGTGGATCGGGAAATTCGGCTGTTGGACCTTTTTCGCCGGGCCAGTGAAGAGCACAAATATAACTTAGGTGTTTCTTGTTATGTTTTTCTCCGTAAAAAACTCATGCGAACAAGCCACCAGCCAACGCTTGCACTTTGCCATGTCTCGCGAAGGTTTTGGGAAAGGAATGAATACTTTCTTCCCTAATTCCTTTCACTCTTTGAGTGATTTTGGCCATTTATCTGCATATCTTGAGTCTGTCTTACACTCACCCCAACAACAGTGTTTGGTACCAACCATGCCCCTTCCTTTCAGAACGCCAAGTCATTTTTTGACGAAATATTCCGTCGTTTTGTTTTAATTTTACAGCTCTCGCTCATACATTTCTTTAAGCTGGTCGCAATGTTTGTCTGAGTCTGTGCGGGGGGTCTCATAGGTTATCACGTAGCAAAATCTATTTTTAGTAATAGTAGAAAGCGCCATTGACTCAGATATGAGAGTTTGACGCGAATGCAAATTTTTGTGATTGTTCACGGGAGGTTCGACAGCAATGTAGCATAGAAAATTTCCGTCGAGTGTCGAAAGAAATGTGGAATTGCATGAGATTTCCATGACTACTCTATATAATTGGTGTACAAAAATCACACCACCCTCTCACCCTCTTTAACAATCAGATGAAAAAACGAAACAACGGTTTGTACCGTTTTTCAGAAACAAATTTCAAGGACTTCTCCAGGACTCAACTTGATATTTCCAGGACTCCAGATTTCACCTTTAACCCTTTCATTCCCAATATTTCAAAATCAATTCTCCTTTTAGTCTATACACATTTCTTATCACGTAAATTCTGAAAACTTTCTAGCTTGATTTAAACAAATTTCCAGGACTATCCAGACCCTGTAGTCTTTTCCAGGACTTTCCAGTCCTGGAAAATGTTAAAATAAAATTCCAGGACTTCTCAGGTTTTCCAGGACCCGTACGAACCCAATGACCTGTGAAGCTTCCCAGCGTTATGAGTGTATACTTTCGAACTACCAATGCTTACTTCCTATGTGAACCTTTCTTCAGATTGCTCAATGTGACTTCTTGGATTTGGTTCTACGACATCATATCGAAAAGTGCTCGAAAAATCTATTACCGTTAAATTTTTAAGATAAGAAAGTATAATTATTTAAAAACTTTACCATGCAGGTAGGATGCCCGTATATGTGGTTTGGTCCAAAAAAGTGTCGGTCAATGTAACCAGCATTCCCTCCGGTGCAGTTGTAAGCATCAAGTTTAGCAAGACCTCCAGGTCCGACATAACCTCTGTAAAAACAAAATATCTCATAATAAAAGTCGTCATTCCATATGACACAAGCGTGTGATAAAGAAAAAAAAAATCGGAGTTTTCCCACTAGATATCGAACTCTAAAATTTTTTATTTCGCGATCCAACGCTCTTCAACTACGTAAGTGAGGAAGAGCTCGTTGGCGAGCTAAGAGATTATTTGGCTCATATGCAATCAACGTCTTGCACACCGCTTAACTCTACCGTTTACTGTTTGCTTACAGTAGTTGTCAGCAATACAAGTGAAAACGAAAATTTTAAAAGTCAAAAGAACAATTCTTTAGCCCCTTACCTCGGACAACCACCAAGTTTGAGAGCAAAAGTGATGATGATATAAATTGCTAACAGACCCACCATCACCAACCACTGACCCCACAGTGCCACGACATCCCTGATGGGGTTCCACCATGCCGCAACTGGCTATCAAATTCAAAGTATTCACATTTCAATCCATGAAGGAAAGGAACAAACTGAATTTAAGATTGCAATGAAACAACTGAAAGAGCAGTTACCAAATGCCCTTAGCATGCTTTGTTGTGCAAGTACTTGTATGCATGCAACTTACCAGAATCGAATCAATTCTAGGGTTAATAACCAACTGGAGCATAGCAATGATAAAGTAGCAAGCGGCAAATCTTTGTAGGACTCCCGGTATTCTGTAGTGAGCAAGGTCTGCATCTGTGTGCCAACAAAATTTCAGCCCGTAAGAAGAGTAACCTTTGTCATGTACATGCAAAAATTTCAGCATGCTCATTGGCTGAGAACATGTCACTTAATCCCAAACAGAGCAGAATATTGAAATTGAGTGAAAAGGCAACCATAAAATAGCAAAAAAGGTGAGGAGAAAGTAATAACGTTTTATTTCACAGTTTGAAGGAGGATGTTACAGGAACAGAAACACAAAACAAAGCACAAACAACTTGCTGAAAGTTGCATATGGGCTTTTTAACAGAGTATCATCAACTTACAATTGCTGACAAAAAGCCCCAGTGCAAACAGAATGAGTGTGCGACGAATAATCTTGGTAAAGATGGTAATGGGCCTAACTTGGCGACGTCTCATTGACTGAAATGAAATAGTCATGGAAACACCCATAATCCACATAAACCTATGAAGAAGAAAGAAAAAAGTCGGTAAATATCTCCTTATCAAAAATTTCTTTTTGCAGAGTTTTTCTCCGCCCCACCTTCGTTTAAACGTCAATTTAAGACTTTTCTTGCAAAGGCCTTTGTGTCTACATCATTTTCCCTAGCTTCGTTTCCTCATAACTAAATAAATGCTCATTTTAAGATAAAATATTATTAATTATCTCATACAAAATTGATGCCTTTTAGTAATTATCCTATGGAGACACACACTGTACTTGTAAATAAAAAATATATGACTTTATGATAAAACAGTCAAACAGCAGTCATTATGATAATTGATCAATCAATCAATCAATCAGCAAATTAACAAAGAACACACAATGGCCAACAATACAATGGCTAAAAACAAACTACTGTCCAGATTGAAAATCAATGCTACATTAGAACCTCATTGACAAACCCCTCACTAATTCAAACAAACAAGATTTGATTTCCCTCAACCCATTTTTTTCAGTTATTTACTCAAATCCCAACTAACTAACTCAAATAATTTTTTGTTTCTCTTGGGAGTCTGAGTAAGTGGGGCTCTAAGTGTAACTCATTATTAAAAAAAATACGTAAAAAATGTTAAATGTAGAAGGAATATAGTAAAAACATACCATGGAAAGACAAGGTCTGCAACTGTTAGTCCTGTAAGAGAGAAAGGAATTATTTACTGTGGCTGGTAAGCATACCCTGTTCTATTGTCTTCAAGTGCTAGAATTCATTTAAATAGGGTTACCAATAATTCGCTCCGACGAAGGGCTAACGCTCGAGACGTCAGCTTTTGTAATCATTATGGTGGCCAATTTACCATTTCAACTTTGTTGATATATCCAAATTATTTCGTTACTCCCACCGACGCAGCCCCAAACAGTTTCTTTCCAAACTATCAGCCTTTACCAATAATTACGTATTGCTAAGGAACATTTATCTTGCACACATGATCAAGGTATAAGTTATATTTACTGCCCTTAATGGTCCATTAGATTGGGCCAAGGTTAACTAACTATATCTAAAAAAAAGTGTATGATAGTTTCTCTAAAAGAGGGGCCAACTCGAACATAAAAATTCATTAATCCTTTCACTGCTACACATGTAGAGGTGATTAACAAGTACCTTCTCCCATTAAAATACACACATTATACAGCAAACAAGTTGCAAGTCAGAATACTTAATCAGGGCTTGACACTAACTTTTCAACTTACAAGCCAAGTGGCTAGTGACACCTTAGATGTTTTTAGATTTTACGACAATTTCATTCTGTTTACTGGCCGAACTGGCGAGTGGAAATAGTAGTAGTAGAAACTTTATTAAAGTGTCAAAAACCGTCTAGCCAGGGAACAAATCCCTTACTAATTTGGGGACACCAATTAGGGGAGAATATACAAACTAAATACAGTAGTAGATAAAATATCTATAGTTAACTTATTAAGAGATTTATAGTAAAAACACACAGAAGTCAAAATGAACAAAGGCTACAGCCTGCGCAGCCATCATCTAAAAGTTCACTTATATTGAGTTGGCGTATCTTGCTTTTAAACGACGTTAGGGTTGTGACGTCCCTGATACTCTTGGGTAGTTTTGTCCATAGCTTAGGCCCTAAATATCTAATAGAGTGCTTGCCATAGGTGACTGTCTCATACCTAGGTATAGAGAAATCTGCTTGCCGCAGATTGTAATTACTATTTGGTTCTTTAAAGATGTTACTTATATATGCAGGGCACAGTTTATGTTTTACTTTATACATAAGTATGCACAGATCCTGTAAGCGACTATTTAGTAGTGTTGGCAGATCTGCCTTCTCTAATAGTTGTTCATAACTAGAATTATTATCCTTGAAAACCGCTCTAAGTCCTCTTTCTTGTAGTCTTTCAAGCTTTCGAGTGTCACTCGCTTTACAAAAATGCCACACTAGGTGACAGTACGTGAGGAATGGTAATATCGCGCTTTTGAATAATATTAACTTAGATTTCATAGGAATTAAATTACGTAGTCTCATTAGAACACCAATTCTCTGGCTGGCTTTTTTACAAATAGAGATTACATGCTCAGAGAAATTTAGCTTAGAATCTAACACTACTCCTAGAAGTATAATATTATCTTTAGTTTCAATCACAACATCATTCACGCAAATATTGCTGTCATTTTGAGTGGAGCCCAAGTTCAAAACTTGGTACTTTTTGAGGTTTCCCGCCAATAAGTTAGAATTGTACCACGTTGTTGCTAAGTTGGCACTATCCTTTAACTGGGAAGTCACAGCTGCCTGGTCTGCTCCTGCGTGGTAAATTTGATGGTCGTCGGCATACATAGACAAGTTCGCTGTTAGGCAGTAGGATAGGTCATTCTGGAAAACATTCCATAACAACGGGCCAAGCGCGGAAGCCTGAGGACAGCCACGACTCACGAATCGGCTCGAACTAACATGACAGCCGATCTTTACTTGATATTTCCGTTCATTTAAGTAGCTGTTTAAAAGTTGAATAACGCTTTCCTGAAAACCGTACGCTTCAAGCTTGTTCAGAAGTAGTGGTGGATGTAAGGAGTCAAATGCCTTTGACATGTCAGTTGAAAGTATGCTCACAACCTGTTTTCGATCCCTTGCCAGTCTCCAATCTTCTACTAAATTGATCAATGTTGTTTCGCAGCTGTGAGCTTTGCGATAAGCGGATGAGTGTTGGTAAATGCGATTACCGAAGCCAGAGTTGATCTGCGCTCCAACCAACTTCTCAAGAACTTTACTTACACATGGTAAGAGAGTTATGGGCCGGTAGTTTTCCTTTGCATTCCTGTCATCCTTTTTGTATACTGGGGCCCAATGCCCATACTTCCATTCACTAGGCCATGCATTCTTGTTAATACAAGAATTGAACAAGGTGGTTAGTGGAGCGGATAATTCATTAGCACCTATTTTTAAAGCCTTTGAAGGAATTCCATCAGTGCCGGTGGCTTTGTTTATGTTCAGCGAATCAAGAACAGCAAGGACTTGTCCCTGTGTAACCAATTCGATTTCGATGGTCTGAGTGGAATTCCTATTTTCATGTTGTATCCTCTGAACACAAGGATGGTCTCTAAAGTCCTCTATTGACTTTCTTTCAATCGCTGTACCGCCAATGCCATCCGCCAAGGTAGCAAAATGCTCAACCAATTCCTCAGCCACTTGTTGTTGATTCGTTATCATACTGCCGTTTATTTTTAAGTGGATGTCGTTTCTTTCAGTACAGCTCTTAGAGCCCAAAAATGGCTTGAAAGTTTTGAAGAACGCCTTGGGATTGATTTTCAAATCGTTTGACTTATTATACCAGTACTGTTTGATGGCGATTCTTCTTTGTTTAGTGGCCTCGTTTCTGGCTTCACGTCGTAATTCCCAATTTTCTGGTGTTTTGTCTTTCAAGTACTTGTCATTTGCTTTGCGTTTAGTTCTAATCGCACTTTTCCAATGAGACGTCATGTAGGGCACATCTTTATCACGCACACGCATTTTTTTCACAGGTGCCACTTCGTCCAGTATATTGTTCATAAGTGCATTCCACACGTAAACTTGATCGTCGACGTCATCAAACAATTGTCCAACGTGCCATGGGGCAGAGGACAAAAGCTGTTTATAATGTTCAGGGTCAAAGTTCTTATAGCTCCTAAATGTGATGACCTTTGGTTTGTTGTGATTTATTTTCTGTTTCAGGACACCGTAAACAAGGTCGTGATCACTTAAGCAAGGATGGTAATTACCAGATAGCTGGAAGCTATCCGGTCTATTAGTGAGAAAAACATCTATTAAACTCTCTGTTATAATTATTCCACGCTTTTCTATTCTTGTTGGCTTAGTAATTAGACATTCAAAACCTTGTTCAACTTCCAAATCGAGAAGCAGTTTACCTTCAGGTTTGTCAGGGCGAAGTCTGTTCAGATTTAGGTCGCCAGTAACTACAACAAAATTTCCGTTCAAGCTTGCCCAGTTACAGACATAACTGAGTTCGCTTTCCAACAGTGTTCGATATTCGCCACACAGAGCTCTCGGGGGACGATAAATGCCAACAATTACCATATTGTCCATATCTGTTTTGATTTCGAAGGCAATTATTTCCAGTGTCTTAAAGGATTTATCAGGTTTAAGCTGTGTCCTGACTAGCGATTGAGATATTAAAGCCATAATTCCACCGCCGCCCTTTTTCCTATCATTTCGGTAGAGGGAGTAGTTCGGAACTTTGAACTGAGCGTTGGGATAGCTCGCGTCGATCTTGGTCTCACTTACGAACATTATGTGGGCGTTGATTTTCTTGATTACTTCGGTCAGTTCTTCAAATTTATTTTGGATGCTGTTAATGTTCAAGTGGGCAATTAAGAAATCCTTATTGTGATGTTTCCTAAAGAGTTCTAGCTGATCGTTTTCAGAAGTAATTTCTGTGACATCTCTATAAAGAAACTGCTCGAAGGCCGTATTTTGAGTTGTTTCCGCTTGATACTCCTCGGCTGGAATTAGTGTATGACCTTCAGAAACTTCTTCAAAGAAGGAGTCCGTTAGTGGCGGTAGAGCACAAGCTGGACAGGTCCAATCAATATCGGGCTGGTCTAAGTAGTACTGGAAAATAGTCCGAGACATATTGAGGCATTTAGCGTGTGACCAGTTACCACATGTGGCTAGTGGGCTACTGTTGGTGTCGAGCCCTGTTAATCAGGTAGTTGTTATCTTGATATGATGCCACATTCTCCTATCTTATTTACAAGAAAAATTAATGTGTAACAGCTAGAGGGGAGAATTAACAAGCAGATCTTAGGAGTTTAAGGATTAAGTAAAAAAAAAAAACAGGTAGACAAAGTTAACCAAAACAAGCGGTCAATCTCACATGCAATGTTGCATCTGTGTTGAAGCTGCCCTTTGAGATGAACTCATGCCTGGGTTGCAGGGAATTTACCAATCAGGGCAGAGCTTTTCTATTCAGAAGCTGGTTGAACACTGTGAAAGCCCCTCAACACTACTTTCATTTTGGCGACACAGTGGCTTGACACATTTCATAACTGGTCAGGTACCAGTATTTTAAATCATATCAATAATTATGAACATTTAAAAAGTACAATAAACAAGAGCTAGAAAGATTCTCACCATTCCATCTGGCATGCTTGAAAAAATAATATCCACCACCACCAGAATTGACAAATATCATAATTGTCAATGCAATCCTGCAAGGAATGGCATATCTTAATAAACAAAAACACCCAAGTGCAAACACCAACAAGGTGACCAAAGCCCTTCCATTTTTCATCAAATTCACTCATTGTGGGAACAGCCTTCTAAAACTCATCAATAATTCATAAGTTTGATAGCCAATAAAAAATGGCTGAATTCGTCACATGCATGAGTTTTGATACCCAATGAAAACAAAGATGAAAACCACACCTGTTTTGGAACACATATCAAAACCATGCGTGGTTTTCATCTGTCTTCTCATTGGACATAGAGATTTATGAAAAACAAAACAAATTGAACACGAAAACAATACTCCAGTTTAATTAATCATTTTAATTATTAATCAGCTACATTGTCAGTTATATTTTTTCGTTGACAAAAACTTTTACATCACAATTCGTGAACGAAGAAGCGCTAAAAATTGAAAAACCTTCTGAGCTTTTTTCTTCGTATCCGTTACACTTAAATTCCTCTTTCTTATTTTCTGTCTTCGTTTCTGCTCCTAATAATGCTGATACATGAGAAACTTTTTTCGCACTTGTTTTCTCATAAGCAAATAATGCATTAGACCTGTGCCTGGTTCTCTCTCTAATTAATTTCTCTTCTACACCACTAGCAAAGAGTTTAGAAACACAAGTGACAAGCAAACAACGTGCTGTTTTTCTTTTGATTCCCGCAGCCTTGCACAAATTTGGCAAAATAAAATTCAAGGTGTTGATCCCTACCGGACAATTGACTCAAAAGACAACGTGTTCGACTTTGGCTTGAAATAGAAAGCTTCATTTCTTTATGAAAGGGTTTCAACCGATCCAATGTACAACTGATAAAACTGCACTAAATATCCATCATGCTCTTGACCTCTCTCATGGCAAACACTTTTCTTGGTTCACACTTAAGGTCAGTTAATTATACCTCCATGGAAAGTTTTACATATTAAATTTTCTTCAAAGTTAATAACATTTGGCCCTAAAGAAAAGTTATTCACACAAATCTTCCTATGTTTGCCACTGCATAATCCAAACATTTTACCATTATAGAAATAAATAGTATCTAATAGCTGCTTAGCTGTTCCTCTGCCAAATGATTCTGCACTCCAGAACTTTTCTTTGTCCTCATCTGTGACAGCTTCCTTCTCTTCTTTCTTTGTTTGCAAACTCACACCTTGCCGCATGCTATCCTTCAAATCAGCATCAAGACAATGACGAAAAATGGCAAATCTGCGTTAAAATAATATAGGAAGATTAAAAAAAGATAAATCTCTATTCTAATTGTAGTATTTAATGAAAATGATATCTTGCAATGAACATAACTATGATCTTACCTTTTATCTGAAGGATCGAAAGGATTTAAAGCTTTGCTTCCCACAGTTTCTTCTAAATGCCTTCAGATGCCACAGATAATTCCATAAAGGGTTCTTGCTGGATACACCTTCCCTTCACTATTCACAACCTCCTGGACAAATTTACTAACTCCAGTAGTTTAAAGCATTGGCATCCCTATCTGCCAAATCTGTACTCAATGACTGAACTTTGTTTGTACAAATCTCCATAACCTTTAAAAGCGCCACCAGAATCAAGTACAGGAACTTTAACTTTTCTATTTATCTGCCATTCATGAAAAAATTTTAATTGCCCATTTTGTTTTGTAGGCAGTTGACTTAGGAATGCTTCCTTGCAGCAACTTTGATTCTTTTTCCCCAGTTTTTGGAGAATGAAGATGGCTTACAGTATTCATTGCAAAAGACTCTGTCATTTTCACTACCACATGACTTACAATGGACAACAACAAATTTCCCACATTCGGATTATTTTTAAAATACATATTCTCATGGGAAATTAGAGTAATGCATGAAACAATAACCCTTAATTACTAAAGAAGTGTGGATAGTTTTAGAAGCCATATCAAAAATTCGTGCTTCATGTTTGACCGGGGTCTCCAGACACCTCAAAACAATAAAAGCACGAGGCCATAGGCCGAGTGCTTTCATCTGTTTCTTGGTGTCTGGAAATCCCGGTCCAACACTCGCACTCGTTTTTGATATATTACATATCATTTAAGAACAACTGTCACCAGCATGAAACATGAAAAAAAAAAAATTGTGAGCTACTTAACCCATTAATGGCCACAGCTTTTGTGGAAAACTGTGTTTGAAGCTAGTCGAGCAGATTTCGGGTCACTGTTGTGGTTTTAAAAGCTCAAACTTACCAAAAACCCCTTGACAGCTCGTGCACTCGACGGCCTTTCGATCCAAATGCAAAATGGCGGCCTGAAAATCTTGGGCAAGCGCAGAGAGCAAAATTTCGACATAGTTTTTGGGTTGAAAAGTCATGCTCCACTTACGACTTTTACTTTTCTCTCTTTCTCCTGCCCTTTTTTCCCCCTCTCCTTGCCTGAAGTTTCTCCTCACTTGCTGGAAATTGAGTAGGCTTCATTTTGGTGTAGAGATTTTTCACAAACTACTCATTATTTTCAAAGCACATGCTCGGAAAGGTAGGTGGGTAATGAAACAGGATTTTTGTGCAGATTTTCAGGTCAAAGTGACATGGTTTTTTGGCTATTTCTCCAATCTCCTTCACTCAATTGCGCTCATTCTGGTATCGTCTCTAAGATATTTTCAACCTGTTAAAGTACGTGCTCAAATTCGTGCTCCAGGGTTAAAAGTGATGACGTCACAAGGCGTAGAAAGGGTGTGGGTCCCCATGGGCGCATACGGGCGCACTGGACGTCAATAGGTTAATATCAAGTATTTTTTAACTAGTTCCATGGATGGATACTCCAATAACTAAGCTAGTCATAGACCTCCCTACTGAGCTAAGCCATATTAGTCAAACTGCTGTAATCATTAAAATAGATTTGTGTAAACTTTGATGTTCCAAAGATGTACTTATTTAGAATCTCTGATGTAATTTGCTTTTCATTTCTATGTCCCAGGTGTCCTGTCCTCTGAGTACCAAATTCATGATTTTTCACTCAAAAATGCAAGAGTGCATGCTTTACGTGCATGTAATATGACAAATCCAATTCTTAACTGTCCAAATCTGTGGCCCAACATATACAGAGTACCAAATTAATCATCTGACTAGCTTAAGGATCACTAAAGGACAGCAGAGACTGTAGGGTCAGATTGGGTGGTTGGGGGCCCTCCTCACAGTACTTCCCTAGTCTGCCCCAATTTTTACCACAGCTTGACTCTAAAGCAGCCAACTCATAGAATAATTCAGTCAATCACAAGACTGATCAAGTGACTCTCTGAATGGCACACCATGTAATAATTATTTAACTGATTGAGTCTTATTGAATAATGGAGACTCACCCACGAAAAGTGTCCAAGGATTTAAGCCTTTGTTTCTTTGGCTTTTCACGCTGAAAAATAGTTTGAGAAATGAATTTTTGATCTCTCATATCTTAGAAAAATTTAAATTAGTAAATACTCAAATTAGCGCCTGGGGCACTTATCAAATTTTCTAAGGCGAGAGAGGGGGCACTAATTCAAAGGGGGTGCTTATTTGAAGGGGGGCACTTATTTCATTTATCAATGTTTAGCCTCAAAATGACACCATTTTTATGTCTATTTACAACCAAACTGCAACATAAAAATCCAAAAACCTTGTAGAAAACTACTTTTTGCGAACTCGAAATAAGAAATGAAGAAATAAGAAGCAAACCCGTGCGACTTTGAAAGGACATTACTGTTTATACTATTTAACAATGTCACATTTCATTAAAAGAACCATATAAACCGTACACGTCTCGTATATTGTACCGAGTACCGAAACTCATTTTTCTCAGGGGATGGGGGGGGGGTGCTTATTACAAATTTTGAACCTTAGGAGGGGTGCTTATTCGAAGCAGGGCACTTATTTGAAGCTGGGCGCTGATTCGAGCATTTATGTGTATGATTCAATTAAACTTACCAATTCATCATGATCAATATGATGTGCTGAACCATCCACTGGGCCATTGAAATTAGGACTTCCAAGATCCTGATCAACAAAGGTGAATAAAAACAACTTTATTCTACCTAATTTCATTGACTGCTACATGATTGTTTATATACTAAGAGAAAATGCACAGAGGAAGCAAAAAAAAATACAGTCTCTAATACTTGCCATCAGTAAGAAAGTTGCCTGGAGTTTAAAAAAAATTGGTTTCAAGTAAAAAAAACACTGTTGTCCTCAAGTAAAGAAAATACAAATCAAACCATTTTGAAACCATTTTGAAACCATTTTAATCTGAAACTCATTTTAAGAAATTACTTTAAAGTGCAACATATAGCTTTAAGCAAACAGTTGATGCTGATTTCATTGTTAAGTACAACAAAATTAATGCTGTTGTCCTGAAGGAAAGGAAAGACAAATCAAACTATTTTGAAACCATTTTCACATGAAACTCATTTTTTAAAACACATAACTTTTTCAGGCACAACATAATTATACAGCCTGTAGCTGTAACCAAAAGGTTGATACTACAGCTAAATATAATTATAAATGTCCATTTGTTCATGTCCATCTGCTTGTCTAATTTGTTGACTGGGCAGTAATAACATTACTAATTGTTTTTATTTATTCATTTGTTTAAAGTTCATTTACTTTCCATGACAGATGGTACCCTAACAATGTCATCCCATATGTCATCATGCTTACCGCATTGATAAGACTTTCTGTGTCATGAAACAGTTCCCAGCTGACCAAGAGATTGTATTTCCTATTAAATCAAACTTGTCAAAGTCAATGCTGAAGACAAAATTGTATTTTCTACATGTAGGGAGAGTTTTCACTAATTTACATTCAATTTGACAACAATGTGAAAAAAATATTTACTGACCACGGTTCAGTACTTCAAGCTGTCCCATTTTGGTCAACATGATTTAATAGACATGTAGTGTACATGAAAGTTGAACAGGAAGCAGCTGTATTGGCTTCATTAAATCAGCATCCTATCTATGGTGTAATTTGTTAGGAAAAAGGCAGCTAGAGACAAAATAATAGACTGTAAATTAACTTTCAATTCTTACCTTAGAAGATATAGAAGCACCAGCCAAGTTAAGGCAACTCCAAAAGTAACCAGAAATGCGAACAACAAAGCTGAAGACAAATGAAAAGTTAAAATTGTCAACAAGAAAATATTATAGACTAGTCTTGCAATAATTCATTTTTATGTCTTAAAATCAGGGAGCAAAACTCAGGACCACAAACCACAAATAGGCAAGGGAGCTTCAATTTTGTTTGCAAGTTTGGTTGTTTGTTTTTTTTTTTTTTTTAACATGGCCCAAGATTATGTTTGATTCCCAGATCACATACCACACTGTCTACAAAAAGTTGCCATATTATATCCTATTGGATGCAGTATTCTCCTTCATGGGTAAACTTAAACATAATTATCCATTTTATCTAAGGTGATTCCTCACCTAAGGTTATCGAATCATTTTATTTTTATCTTTTCCTCAATGCTCTAGACCAATGTCTGTCTCATAAAATACAATAAAATTGATAGGTCACTGCACTTGTTTAAGAGATACATGTATGATGTGCTAAATTAACCACATTAATTTTATACCTGAACTGGCACTGATCATGTGTTATTTAATTCATTCACTTTCCTTTGATAGTTATTAGGCAAAAAGTTTTGAGCCTATGGAACAATTTGATACAGTTGTGAAAAAATCACACAATTTTAAGGGACAATAACTCAAAACATTTCTCCAGTCCATCTGTTGCTCTGTTTCAAGGTCATAATTTGTGTCCTTGAGTAATGGGCTTCATGGATGATTTTAGCTAAGAATCTTTTTCGATTTCTCCAATTTAGAGGGATATTCTGTACGACAAAATTATGCTTTATAAAATTTAGGTCACTGTGCTTGTTCAAGGGCTTAAGACCATAGTACCTCTTTACCTGGTTCATTGATTGCAAAGCAAAACCATGTTCCCAAAATGCACATGTGCTTACTTGCCTGATTAGATAATTACATAATATTTTTATGTACAGTACAGGATGTGCAGCACAATACTGAGGAATCACCTTAGATTTACTTTAATTTATTTAATAAAAGTGGAAATAAAGATATCCACTTTGAAAGTGCAGAGCTCTGTAAAAACTTACGTAAATAGGCATTGTCTGGATCTCTTTTTCCAATTAGAGAACAGCTATCAGGTCCATGGATGGTGTAAATATAGAAGCCATGTTCTCCAAATTGGGTTTGGTTTCTAAAACACAAGTGTACTCAAATTACTGTCATATCATTAAACAGACCAGAAGAGTTTATTTCATCAATCTAATAATTATTTTCTTGCAAAAGAATATCTAAATACATGCCTGTTTTGAGAAGTACATGGAAATTTGTTGAAGTTCCAATGCAAGCCATAAAGCATTTCAATTATTCATTAAATGCAAAGGCTGTTTTAAACCTCTAATTGCCCCTGGGCTTCTGCTAAAGTTAAGACTTTTCAGTATCATTGAGAAGTTTTTGATGTAGCTTTAAAGTTACTGATTAATTATTTTTGTACTTACTTGCATACAAGTGTTCCTTTGGAGTTCTTGACAAAAATTGTAAATGGAAAATTTGTTTCCACAGTTATATTAAGAGAGTGATTCAAGTTTTTGACCAAAGGTTGAAAGGTACACTACAAAATAATGTAAAAAATACAAAACAATTATCAGTAATTACAAAACTCTATGGCAGAACAACCATGAATTAATCATTATATTTAAACAATAATGATCTCTGTCAACTTATTCTACAACACACTAGTGCACAGACCACCGCCTTCAATTGAAACTTTGATATAATATAGAAAAAAAATGGGTATTGGAAATTAAGAGGAATTAACAGCAGTTATAAATTGAGTAATATGTAGCTTCTCCCTGATAGAGGAAGTAGCACCAATACAGCCATCACTGTAATGATTGTAGAGTTCAGGTTTGGGGCCAGTATGTTGAATGGAAATGACTTAAGAAAACATTGGCGAAGCTGGGTCCCATTTTGGTACCCATGGCTATGCCATGAGCAGGGCTAAAAATTAACTCCAGTGCTTGGTGGCAAGTCGGGCCAGTTTCCTTGAATTCTAAGTGGCCCATCCCAAAATGAAGTAGCCCTCAATTTCCTCTAGTTTAAAATGAAGAACTTGAATAAATACCCCATGGCTTTTATTCAAGTTTATTCAGGCACAGAACTCTGGGTAAGTCCAGAGTCACGTGGCAATCACAAAATCAAAATGGTGTCTATATGTTGTGAATGTGGATCACTCATAAAATCACTGTTAAAATGCTCGGAATTTCCACTTCAGAACTAAAAGTTCACTAAAATGGATGATCTTAGAGTACAGGCAAAGAAACGAAGAGAAAGGTAGTCCAATTGAACTACAATCATATGGAGTTCTATTTTTAACTTTGTACTTCCCATAATTTACATTGCAACTTTTTGAAATTCCGTAGCATAGTTGCACATCGGGCATTCAAAGCTTAACTTTTGGTGGCCTTGGTCAGTTTTAACTCGCCACTGGCAACTGTGCAACCGTGCAACAATTTTTAGCCCTGCCATTAGTTCATTTGTAATAGTTGCTGCCAAATGAAAAACAATTGAGTGTTCAAGGACTAGTTCGGCTATGCAGAGTAGTGTTTTAGAGCTAGGTTCCTCAGCAATACATCAAGATCAAAAAAGTGTTTGAAGGCTGGAGAGCTTCACCATTGGAAATGACGGTATAAAGAGATATAATATCAGTAGTTAATAGACGTTGTCTTGACTGAAAAAATTAAAGTTGCAAAAAATTTCAAGGTGTGATGGAAAAGTTTTGATGATAGGTGCTATAATTTTGTCTAAATAGCTGGAAAGAAATTTGGTGGGACAGCTGTAGGACGAGACAGTGGGTCAACCTGGGTTGTTGGAAAAGTGGATTTTAAACAAAAGGCTGATGGAGAGAATGACTGATTTACTCACTGATTCACAAACAGACTAACTGACTTACTCACTGACCGACTGACTGAGTTTTTTACTGATGAACAGTGATGAACAGAAACTAAGAGATGCCAGAGTAAGGATTGAAGTACTGTTAATAAACAATTATTCCAAGAGCGCGCGTTGGATATAAGATGATAGATAGCCAATGAGGCGCGTAGCGCCAAGTTGGCTATAATCATCGCATATCCAACAAGCGTGAGTGGAATAATTGTTTTATTAAAAACGTTAAATTAACTTATTAAATTTTTTAAATTTTGAATTTTGAGCTCCCTTTTAATTTTAAGCTGACACGTACGCTTGCCATATTTGTAGATTATGGTATATTGGCTGATATACCATATTGGCTAAGCCAATAAAAAGTCTTGAATTGCATTATCCAATGATCTAGTTTTTAATAATAACAAATATATCATGGTAGTACCCCATGGCAGTTACTAGAGATGCCAAATACATCAACTTTTCCCTTTATATTTGAAGTCAAGCTCAGTTGTAGCAAGGCTGTGTCCATTGGCAGTGATTCCAAGTCAGACTTAGATGGCGAATGGAGACTTGCAAGCCCTAAATGATCAAGAATTTAACATAATGAAAACTGTTTTGGTAATAATATTTATACATGTACATGTGTATCATCTGCCAATACAATACAACTGTATGGCAGTGAAATCCATGGCTTCATATTTTCAATGATTTTTCAAATTACATCGCAAAAAAAATCATCACAAAAAGTAATGATAAAAAAATTAAAAATAATTTTTCCATTAAGCAAAAAGTAAGACATAGAGCCCAGAAAGACGCATCAAGCATTTAAACGTTTACATCAAAAGTTTTAATACTTAGCTTTTTTCTCGCTCCTTAAATTGTATTTATTGCCTAAATTTTTCCCAACTTTTTCGCATCTACTCTTCAAAGAAATCCCCGAAGTCACATGATTCCGGGAAGGAAATTGCACTCGAAGGATTTCAGGGGGGAGGAAGAGAAAATTCTGATGGTAACGATACCTGAGCAAATTCTAAATCTGACAATCAAGAGCTACTCGATCTCTCTATCCAAAACTTTTTACTCAAGACACTAAATTTGAGTGTGTATTGCACTCATCATCATTCAAATCCAAGGACATGGCCCAATGATGAAAGATTGAGCAATTCAAACACCTTCGATGCATATTTGGGCTTACAGCCCGTTTCTGGAACAGCTTGTGCCTTCGTTATTGAGAGTAACTGTGTCTTAGTCATCTTATAAATGTAAACTCACCTAATCTTCGAGTAGAAAGCAGTGCAAGAACCAAAAACATAATAGAAAACGCCATGAATGTTATGTGACCGTCTAAACGGATTTCCATGGAACAAAAAGGATCAGAAAGAGACTGGAACTAGAAAGACCATCGGAAGCTGGAAAACGGACGGGGGAATAAAGGGAACTAGCAGTCGAGAACTGTTCGAATGTTTTCATTAATTTTATTACACAAGAGTCACCAACACTTTGGGGAGATGAAATTACAGTTGAAGATTAAGTTTAGTTCTAATTCTAATTCCTTTTAGCATTGGTCTCGACTTTAGACTGATCACGAGACGAAACGGTCACGAAAGGTCACAAAACTTAATTCGATTACAAAGTATTCTTTGCCAGTGTTGTTGTTCAAAGGACAGCTTTTAAAATTAAACCCTTTTCCTTCAATAGTAAAATCACCCGTAGCTCTGTCCAAGGTATCCAGTCATACTGTATTCTCGAAGTTTCTTATGACTCAGTGATAAATCTATCACCTCATATCAAATTATACTGAAAAAAAGGCTCCCGTATCAGCAGTCACGATAAATTGCTTCTTCGACAAAAAAATAATTTGGGGCATGCGGGAAATATTAGAAGTAAATCATTTTACAGATGCAGTGACCCCAGTGTGACATGAAAACCTCTCGTATTTCGTCGAAGAATTCTGTTTCCGTGTAATTTTCTCCCTTTTACTCCCATGGTTTTTAATGCTTATTTGTCTTACTGCCAAATATTTGAATTCTATTAGAAAATATCGTGTTACATCACTAAATGATCAAGCTTTTCTCAGTAATAACTTTATCTAATACACACGCCCTGTTTCCTGCATAATGTATCAATAATGCAAAGCAAAGTTCTGGTGTTAAAGCTCTTTTGGCTCTCAGACAGATAAATATAAATATTTTCTTTGCATGACGCTTGTAGACAGGTCACGGAGGTCAAATTATAAAAACCCGCGTCCCTTCTTACATTTCAGTTTCAAGCTTTTCTGCTTACACTTATCATTACCGAGCTGAGTACACTTGACCGCGAAGCATGTCTTCAAGGCGCATCTTTTCCGCGGCCTTCCTCGTGCTGTGTTTAACTGGTTAGTACAAGTATTCATATGCTATCGTTGGCATGAAGCAAGCGCCCGTTTTTCTCTCACTTCTGGGCGCTTCAGCCACAAAACTTGAGCATTGTGTTCCTAGCTGCTTATCTCCTTTTTCCGTCTTCATGATAAAGGTCGTTATAACTCACGCTCTTTTGAAAAACATCCCTGCGCTAATTTGAAGTTCGTGAAACAGTTAAAATGGCGAATATTTGATAAAAATCGGCCATGGTCGACAGGACATTTTCAAATGGGAACATAGCTCAGTCCACAATAATGAATTTAATTATGCGGCCAATGCTGTGTGTTCCGTCTTTGACTGGTGATGTATCTTGCTTGAATACGAACTAAAATTTTGGTAATTTTTTTTCCATTTTCACCAATCGCTGTCACCGACATTAAGGTATCGATTCGGACATAAAATGCAAAGAAAAAGGAAACGAAGTTACTTTGGAGATTAAGAAATGCCATTTCTTTTGCATGAAAACAATGTCTCAAAATGACGTGGAAACTCTGATGCGTCTATTATGAGAAACAGAAGTTACTCAAAGTTATGTCAATCAAAATATTAATTGAAATAACTATGGAAAGAGTTGCCATATTATATTTCTGAAATTATCTCAGGAAACAGAAAGGCACGACTTTGGACGCGGGTCGAATTTTAAAGGGAAATCAGTGAGGGTTGAAATCAGTCAATTTACGCCTAGTAATGATAAAACGCCATGTGTGATGTTTTGATGAATCCGTGACATTTGCATCCTTTTGTCATGGATTGCAAAACTGAAGATTAAATAAACAAAACTAGGCTCCAAAAGTAAGCTCTTTTGCATTGAAAGAACCACATCATCGAAATCCTTCTAGAGACTTGTCATTATTTAACGCTTCAAGGGAGGGGAGGGGCTGTAGGATTTGAGGGGGTATCCCTGGCAGGGTTACAGTTGATGGGGGTGGGGGGGAACAGTCGTTGCCAACAGAGTATGAAAGGGGTAATGTAGAAAACTGATGACTAATAAACTGCCAATCATAAGAATATTATTTACGTATCAAGTAAATTTTTGTCGTGACACAACCAATTGCAAAATCCTCCAAACCCACCCCCCTCCCTCAGGCGATAATTAATGACCGGTCATTACAACTAGCAGGTCTGGTTTCCATTGTGTCATCGTCATGTCCGCAAGAGGAAAAGTTATCGCCGAAAAAGTTGAAAATGGACACCGCTTTTGTGAATATCTCTTCCACTCTAGAAGAGCCTGTTACAATATTAGGGATATCTTCAAATTGTTATAAGGTAAAAAATAACAGTTGAGTTTACGTTCGCGGGTATAACTATACATATTCATGCCCAAGAATATTAACGGTATTACAATTATTATAATAATAAGTTGTCATGAATTATTACTTTAGAAGGCATTGAAAAAATTTAAAGTGAAAAAAAAAAAAAAAAAATGAAAAAAAGAGTACAAAAACAAAAACAGCCTAAACAATCATACGGGGTAACGAACCATTTTAGCCTGCGAAATGCGCCACAATCCACGAGAAAGTGATAAAGATATCCATTTTGTGTTTCGTGAAAATTGGTGCTTCTTAACGCATTTATATATGTCGTTGCTGTCGATTCTTCCGCTAAATTCCCAAAAGAAATCGAACTAATTGCTCAAACAGCACACAAAGCAATGTAGGGTGACAAGATCGATAGCAATATCAAATGATATTCGAATGATTCCTTCCCAACTCCTTACAACCGTGCGTTCGTAAGTAAAGGGCAAGCGATTACAGACTACAGTTTTGGCCAATCGCAATAGTCAAGAGACCATAAGCAGTTCATGTTCTGGCTCTTGCAAAAGTCAAGTATCAATTGAAATGAATTCATTATCATAGACGTTTTCTAAATTTTTTTCCTTTCTATCTTTCTTTTTTTTCTATTTGTTTGTTATTGTTGTTCTTGTTGTTGCTTTTTTTTGTAGTGCCCGATACAAGAAATTATACCCGAGCTTCTCAGTAGTGCTCCCATTGTCGTAAGCACGCATTACAGTTTTACCCTCTCTGTAAAAATGAAAAATGGATCTCAAGAGTTATGCAGGTTTGAAACTCAGTAACAATTTTTAAATTCAAGTAGGAAGCGCAATTTCAGGCAAAGGGTAGGGGGGAGTGGAGGGGGAGTGGAGGGGGGATTCGAGGGGAGGAGTGGAGGGGGGAGTGGAGGGGGGAGTGGAGCGGGGAGTGGAGTGTCGACGACCGCAACAGACGGAGTAGCAGAAATCGACACTGCATAGGCAGGGGTGGGAAAAATAAAGCAGAAATCGACACTGTATAGGCAGGGGTAAGAAAAATAAAGCAGAAAGCGACACTGTATAGGCAGGGGTAAGAAAAATAAAGCAGAGATCGACACTGTATAGGCAGGGGTAAGAAAAATAAAGCAGAAATCGACACTGTATAGGCAGGGGTGGGAAAAATAAAGAAGAAATCGACACTGTATAGGCAGGGGTGGGAAAAATAAAGCAGAAATCGACACTGTATAGGCAGGGGTGGGAAAAATAAAGCAGAAATCGACACTGCATAGGCAGGGGTGGGAAAAATAAAGCAGAAATCGACACTGTATAGGCAGGGGTAAGAAAAATAAAGCAGAAGTCGACACTGTATAGGCAGGGGTAAGAAAAATAAAGCAGAAATCGACACTATATAGGCAGGGGTAAGAGAAATAAAGCAGAAATCGACACTGTATAGGCAGGGGTAAGAAAAATAAAGCAGAAATCGACACTGTATAGGCAGGGGTGGGTAAAATAAAGCAGAAATCGACACTGCATAGGCAGGGGTGAGTAAAATAAAGAAGAAATCGACACTGCATAGGCAGGGGTGGGTAAAATAAAGCAGAAATCGACACTGCATAGGCAGGGGTGAGTAAAATAAAGAAGAAATCGACACTGCATAGGCAGGGGTGGGTAAAATAAAGCAGAAATCGACACTGCATAGGCAGGGGTGGGTAAAATAAAGCAGAAATCGACACTGCATAGGCAGGGGTGGGTAAAATAAAGCAGAAATCGACACTGCATAGGCAGGGGTGGGTAAAATAAAGCAGAAATCGACACTGCATAGGCAGGGGTGGGTAAAATAAAGCAGAAATCGACACTGCATAGGCAGGGGTGGGTAAAATAAAGCAGAAATCGACACTGCATAGGCAGGGGTGGGTAAAATAAAGCAGAAATCGACACTGCATAGGCAGGGGTGGGTAAAATAAAGCAGAAATCGACACTGCATAGGCAGGGGTGGGTAAAATAAAGCAGAAATCGACACTGCATAGGCAGGGGTGGGTAAAATAAAGCAGAAATCGACACTGCATAGGCAGGGGTGGGTAAAATAAAGCAGAAATCGACACTGCATAGGCAGGGGTGGGTAAAATAAAGCAGAAATCGACACTGCATAGGCAGGGGTGGGTAAAATAAAGCAGAAATCGACACTGCATAGGCAGGGGTGGGTAAAATAAAGCAGAAATCGACACTGCATAGGCAGGGGTGGGTAAAATAAAGCAGAAATCGACACTGCATAGGCAGGGGTGGGTAAAATAAAGCAGAAATCGACACTGCATAGGCAGGGGTGGGTAAAATAAAGCAGAAATCGACACTGCATAGGCAGGGGTGGGTAAAATAAAGCAGAAATCGACACTGCATAGGCAGGGGTGGGTAAAATAAAGCAGAAATCGACACTGCATAGGCAGGGGTGGGTAAAATAAAGCAGAAATCGACACTGCATAGGCAGGGGTGGGTAAAATAAAGCAGAAATCGACACTGCATAGGCAGGGGTGGGTAAAATAAAGCAGAAATCGACACTGCATAGGCAGGGGTGGGTAAAATAAAGCAGAAATCGACACTGCATAGGCAGGGGTGGGTAAAATAAAGCAGAAATCGACACTGCATAGGCAGGGGTGGGTAAAATAAAGCAGAAATCGACACTGCATAGGCAGGGGTGGGTAAAATAAAGCAGAAATCGACACTGCATAGGCAGGGGTGGGTAAAATAAAGCAGAAATCGACACTGCATAGGCAGGGGTGGGTAAAATAAAGCAGAAATCGACACTGCATAGGCAGGGGTGGGTAAAATAAAGCAGAAATCGACACTGCATAGGCAGGGGTGGGTAAAATAAAGCAGAAATCGACACTGCATAGGCAGGGGTGGGTAAAATAAAGCAGAAATCGACACTGCATAGGCAGGGGTGGGTAAAATAAAGCAGAAATCGACACTGCATAGGCAGGGGTGGGTAAAATAAAGCAGAAATCGACACTGCATAGGCAGGGGTGGGTAAAATAAAGCAGAAATCGACACTGCATAGGCAGGGGTGGGTAAAATAAAGCAGAAATCGACACTGCATAGGCAGGGGTGGGTAAAATAAAGCAGAAATCGACACTGCATAGGCAGGGGTGGGTAAAATAAAGCAGAAATCGACACTGCATAGGCAGGGGTGGGTAAAATAAAGCAGAAATCGACACTGCATAGGCAGGGGTGGGTAAAATAAAGCAGAAATCGACACTGCATAGGCAGGGGTGGGTAAAATAAAGCAGAAATCGACACTGCATAGGCAGGGGTGGGTAAAATAAAGCAGAAATCGACACTGCATAGGCAGGGGTGGGTAAAATAAAGCAGAAATCGACACTGCATAGGCAGGGGTGGGTAAAATAAAGCAGAAATCGACGCTGTATAGGCAGGGGTGGGTAAAATGAAGCAGAAATCGACACTGCATAGGCAGGGGTGGGTAAAATAAAGCAGAAATCGACGCTGTATAGGCAGGGGTGGGTAAAATGAAGCAGAAATCGACACTGTATAGGCAGGGGTAAGAAAAATAAAGCAGAAATCGACACTGTATAGGCAGGGGTGGGAAAAATAAAGAAGAAATCGACACTGTATAGGCAGGGGTGGGTAAAATGAAGCAGAAATCGACACTGTATAGGCAGGGGTGGGTAAAATGAAGCAGAAATCGACACTGTATAGGCAGGGGTGGGAAAAATAAAGAAGAAATCGACACTGTATAGGCAGGGGTGGGTAAAATGAAGCAGAAATCGACACTGTATAGGCAGGGGTGGGTAAAATGAAGCAGAAATCGACACTGTATAGGCAGGGGTAAGAAAAATAAAGCAGAAATCGACACTGCATAGGCAGGGGTGGGAAAAATAAAGCAGAAATCGACACTGTATAGGCAGGGGTGGGTAAAATGAAGCAGAAATCGACACTGCATAGGCAGGGGTGGGAAAAATAAAGCAGAAATCGACACTGCAAAGGTAAGGGTGGGGAAATGAAGGACAACTTTCGGGAATTTGATAAAAAAAGAAAAAAAAGTCAACCAAACGTTTTCCATTTTATCTCAATCTGAGTGTGGCATTGTATATGTAGGTGTATTTGTCCAGTTTGAGATCAATTTACCTGCTGTGCTACCTGCGTTATTTAACAATTATTCCCCGAAGGTGAGGTGAATATCGTCGAATAATCCCCGAGACGAAGTCGAGGGGATTATTCGACAATATTCACCGAACCTGAGGCGAATAATTGTTTTAGTATAATTTCAGACCTGAACAACAGAAATTTCTAAAATAATAACATTTTAGTAACATTTATTAACATTTTATTCTAACATTTTATATAAACCGCGTGCAGCGGTTTATATAGCGTCATATAAGGAACCGCTCGACCAATCAGATCGCTGGAAATTCTTTGCTCAGCTCTGAAATTATTCTAAAAAGCAATATAACTCACCTGGACGTTAATCAGTTGAAAGAGACGTTACTGTATTTATTACCATGCGTTAACAGGAAGCTACCTTTCGATGAACAACTGCAATTAGGTCCTGAAATCACTGTAAATCAATTTCTTGACTTTTTCCAGGTTTTGTCCTTGATTTTTTCGCGTAGACGTTGACCATTTGACATGTTTTGCAGACTTAATTACCTTTTTGGCGGGAGAGGTTGGTACAAATATAATATCCATCAGTCTGATGACCAATCATCAAACAAAGTCACGTGTAAACTTGAGATCAAGAGGTCACCTGATTACCCATATATGCGTGAGTATCCGCCTATCTCATTCTACTCTATTGGTCAATCTTAGTGCTGAAAATCAAGACTCTATCTTGACACTATGGACAGTTAGGATCACTTGAGTGGCAGCCAATTTTTTTCTTTTTCTGAAATGAACAAAACGAAAGTATTAATAATGCAAGGAAAGTTCACGAGAAACAAATATGAGCAAAAAAGGCGAACAAAAGTCAACTTCTATAAATGGACGAACAAACGAACGTTTGAAACGTAATTTCCTGCTTTGTCTTTCTCTTTTATCATCAGCTTTGTGGATAGCCCTCGGAGCGCTATTTTGCTTGGCTGTTATATGGGCTCTACTCACCTGCATTGTAAGGTAATTAGTTACTCAAAATCAATTACTTTATAGAAGAACAATTTTGAACTACGTGTAATCTGCTTTGTGATTGGTCTTAAAACTGTGCTGCCTTGTCAACCGATTATGAAAAGCAATAAAACCAATCGCTATTTGCTTCCCCGAGTTTTTCCGCTCATTTTGTTTGTTTGCTTGTTTGTTTACGTTCTGTGTTCTCATTGATTCTTTGTGGTCTATACCTTCTTTTTATTGGATACTTTTTATTCTTTTATTCTTTTTATTGGATACTTTTTATTCTTTTTATTGGATAAAATTATCTTGCTTTGGGTTGGGAGAAAGACGTAGCTAATCTCTGGCTTTTTTGGTCTAATCTCGCGTCTACAAAGGATCAAACGCGAGAATGGCAGATCGCATAATAAATGCATACGATTCAAGGGAAACGCATACATAACAATTAATATAATATGTCTTACCATCCATTAGTGTACCATTAGCCTAATCTTGACATCGTTTACTCGAGTTCCTTTAGCAGTTCATAATACTGAATAATAATAATAATAATAATAATAATTTATTTAAAGTCGATAATGTAGGGAGTGGGTGCTCAATCTTTCGAGCCAGTGGCTCATGTTAAAAACACTCGACAAGTCATCGCTCAGTTTCCGAATTATCAAAGGGTTTCCATGAATTTACTTAAATTTTGGCTTGATTTCATGTATTTTCATAAACAGGAAGTGCAAAGTCGCCTGCAAGAAAGATGATTCGAACATTATGAATCAGGTAGGAGCATTGACATGTCCACGCTGAACCGGCCAGTTTTAATGAAACAGAATCATTCTTTAGAATGACTGATTAGGAGTGAGAAGAGATTAAAAATCTCCGTCATTTTAGGGAGGCAACCCCCACTGAAACCGTTTAGAAAAGCTTCACCTACAGCGTGAATTTCGGTGCTCAGTCTATCAGAATAAATAATTTAAAGAAATCATCCTGATTTTAAAGCCGAAAGGTCACGTTTCAAAATGTTTACTTCAGGAAACGCACATTTTTTTTGTACGTATCAGTTTAAGACTCGGTCGCTCTTCCATCTCTGATAATCCAGCAAGTTTATTCAAAATAAACGTTATTCTTTACAACTCAAAAAAGGAAGTTTTTTCCATTTTTCTCTTGTAGGGTGAGAGCGATGACAGAGAGGACACGGAAATGGTATGCTCTAATGAAGATGGTTATTTCAAGTTTGTTTTACTTGATTAATTGTCCCTGGTACCTTTGAAAAAGTTGATTACAACGTCCGAAAGCTAGCTGTAGTCAAAATCAAACCCTCGCATTGATATTTTTGATCGCCTCGCATTTCTAAGTTTTAATTGTTGTTGTTGTTTTTTTTTTTCTGTCAAAAGTATACAGACAACGATGGAGCTTTCTTTGGTAATTTAGTTGATTAGTAAATCACTGAACGATTAATATTATTGCTCACCATTAGCGAGTCACTGGAGAAGGAGAAGAACAAATGCAACCAGAGGTAAAATGCGATCTTGTTTCTCCTTTTCCTTCCAATTTATATTTTCTTCTTCCCCTTCCCTTTTCTTTTCGCTTATTCTTCCGTTCTTTTCCTTTATGTTGTTCTCTCCCCCCGATTACAGTTTATAACTTTTTTCCAATAATAAAGGACCTGAAGAAGGAATATATACCTATTTGATCAAAAGAAGTTTATGTGTCGCCATTACTCATAGGAGTTCTCTGTTTTTGTTCAGACTCAACTGAAAGCCAAGCCGAGAAGGTTAAAGTCTTTGGATACTTTTCGAGGGTATGTCATGAAACAGCATGAACATAATGAGTATATTGCCACTTTATTGCCAGTGAGATATATTCGACATAATTTTTTAGTGAAAAGGGTAATTAGACAACATACGCTAAAGCTTACCATCTATAGACTTGCCCAAAATGGTGAAAAGACCGAACTAAAAACAATTTCATTCTGTTTCATTTGAATTTAAAAGTGGACATTTTGTGTACTAATGAAAACGATACGATTCAGTTTTGGGCGGGGTGGAGCAAATTTTAAAATCGAGCGTTTTTTGATACGAGTTCCGAGAAACACCGTGAACCACTTTCTCGATTAATCAGCTCCTCACAAGATTCTTCTTTTTTCTTAGAGGCCGCTGTGATTTCTTTGAGTCTCGTTTTACGGTAATCGATGGAAATGTGTCCTAAAATTTCAATTGGAGCAACCCTATGCGTCGATCGTGCTCGAAAGTAAAGTTTGATTATACTTAGCGGAAATTACAACATTTCAACCCAAGTTTGTTTACTAAACTACTCTTTTCTCCTTTTGTAGAATTGCTATAACACTGATGATATTTGTGAACTATGGTGGGGGTGGATATTACTTTTTCGGGCACGCCGTGTGGAATGGTAAAGTATAACAAATCGATTTGAAACGCACGCCTCTTCTCTCTTTGGTCTTCTTAGCGGACGTAGTTTGGTATTTTCATCCAAAGCATTCTCCCTAGAGGGGGAGCGGATGTATTGGGTGACGGTACCAAACAGCGTCTCCCAAGGAGACTACGTGTATTCTCTCTCCATTTTGAGCAGTTAATGGAGACTTAAGCCTCCGACTTTTAACCTCATTAAAAACCGCTATTGGATATCATTTAAGAAATTACTCATAAGAGAAAAAAAATTAACGATTAAATTATTTAAATACTACCAAATGTTGTGTTTTGTGACAGTGATCTGACTCAATCAATCTTCTACGGCTGAGACAGCGGTATACTGATTCCATTGCTTCACTTTCTATATCTTTTTTTTAACAGGATTGCTGGTCGCTGATCTTGTCTTTCCATGGTACGTTGCAGATAATTAACAACTATTGGATTAGGTTGAGCATGATAGCGATAATTATCAAGGCCAAAGTCTGTGTTATCCGCCTCAACCTTCCGCTTCGCCCTTGATAATTATCTGTGGCCTTAAAGCTTTGGCCTTCATAATTATCGCTATCATGCTCCACCTCATCCAATATATGTTAATTGAAGGCCAGGATCAAGCAAGACGGTCATGAAAACAATTTCGAAAATGTCCATTTCCGATTGGCATTCGGTTCACACTAAAACGAAAGAACAGGGTTTTCTAATGTATCGCCTCGTACCCTCATCGAGTTGGTGTGGCCTGGATTGGAAATGATTGTTGTTATTCGAAGTTAAATTATTTCTTTCTACATTATTTAGCTATTTAGTTTTTTATTTATTCATCTTTTTATCTATTTCATTATTCATTCATTTACCACTCACTGATCGATTTTTGTTTATTCTAGGTTTATCTGGATCATGGGTGTCTCAATTACTTTATCTTTTCGCTCCTTGAGACGTAAAAAAACCAGAAAGCTTAGAATCGCATGGAAAATCCTGAAACGAAGCGTCATCTTGTTCGGACTGGGTCTGTTTACCAGCAATTGTAAGTTACTAATAAGAAGGTCTTCGGTTGTCAACAAATGATTTGCTTCGAGGCGATCGAGACAACAAAGTACCTATACGTGGTTTAGACATAACTACGGGCATTTTGAACCCACAAATGTTAGGCTTCGGTTAATAATAATAATAATAATAATAATAATAATAATAATAATAGTAAGGTTCCCGATATAATTGCACAATAGAGTAATTCTTCTGAAAAAAATATTTGTATAGAGCGGTTACTCCTATGGAAATTGAGTCATGCTCTGACAATGACAGACTGCAAGTCTCGTAATACTAACCCAACCGCCTAGTAGTATGTGTGTGCGTGTTTTTGTGTGTTGGGTATTGGTGCGTTCGTAATCGTGGGGTGTCCGCCAGGTGAGAGTTAACTGCACTTTTAGCACATGATTAGCTTTGCGAACAATTTGTATTCGTCTAACAAGATAGTTCGTTGTATCTAGGGGACATTGCTTGTAAAGCCAATCATGGACTTCTACTATAAAGTCATTTTATCGTTTCAGATGGTAATCTGAAATACTACAGAATCCCAGGAGTTCTTCAAAGGTTTGGAGTTTGTTACTTCTTCGTAGCCATGATGCAGTTGCTGCTGTCTCCGATGGAAAAGGGCGAAAAAAAGGTAGCATCTGATTAAAAGACAGAATACAAAAAAAGGCAGCATTAAAACTTTTGTACAAGCTCATTCTTTGTAATCGTGTAGCGATTGAATTAGATGTTTGAAAGTTTTTCTTACTCCTTGTTTACCGTAGAAGAGGTGGTGGGAAGTGTTCCGAGATGCGTTCGGTTTATGGAAACAGTGGATCTTTGTATTGATGTTACTCGCTGGCTATCTTACCCTTACCTATGGAGTAAATGTGCCTGGCTGTCCCAAGTAAGGAGTAGAGATTGTTTTATTTTAGAAGAGAGATGCTAAACACAATCTCAAATGCTAAAGCAGGTTCTGATTCGGAGTCATACATGTATGACCGAAGCAAACGTAAACACAAAGGCCAGTCAAAACAACTGCTTGAAGCGCGGGCGACCATAATTGACGAGGACGCACTTGGTTTAATAAGAAAATTTGATTTGATTGGCTACCGTAAAGAGTTTCTAACACTGACGCTTAATTTCGAGCGTTAGCTATTCGTTAGGGCTTGGTTTTTCTTTGCCTCTGACTGGTCGAGAGGGGGCTGTACTAGTTTTTCTGGACCAATCATGGAACCTTCTACAGCAATACTAACACAATTCCGGCTTAGTTTCAACAGACGATCAAAAAGTGACCAGGGTAGTTAACCTTGAATGATTTTACATCAACTGTGCTTGCAGTGTACGCTTTCTGAATGAGTTTATAACAGTTCGAGATTTGCCCTATTCGTTGACAACCGACTTACTGGCTGCATCTCGACTGCAGGGGTTACACAGGTCCGGGCGGCATTGGGCAAGGATACCCAGATGCTTTCAAGTGCACTGGAGGAATGGCGGGGTACATTGACAGAATTGCCTTAGGTAACCATCTTTACAGATTTCCTACCACCAAGGTAATGTAACAACATCATTGTTATTTCTCCTGACTGTGTAATCTCAAGATACATGCGTACTAAAGTTCTGAGTGCCATCGAGTAAATAGCAATGCCTCGTTAACCGCACTGCTCTTAGCCAGTAATTTGTACAGAGCATTTTATTCATATAGTGACCGGTACCGTTGTGAAAAGCCAAGGTTTTAACCTGTTTTAATTGTGATATAATTATATTTTAAATGATTACTCAATTCAGACTTTGGCTGCGACTTAGTTATTCCTATTAAACTATCTATCTATCTTTTTGGTCGGTCCTACATGTACACCTAATCACAAATCTCTCGCTCGAACAGGATGTTTACAAAACTACCCTACCATATGACCCGGAAGGTATACTTGGATGCCTAACTTCTATTGTTTTGGTTTTCTTTGGCGTTCAGGTAAGAAAATGAAATAAAAAATTATTTGCTATATCTATGGAAAAACAGGTGTATACAGAAAGGAGCTACCGTGAACAATCCATTTTATTTATCCTAATTCCATCTCTTTTATCGATATATTACGACATATTAGCACTCTGATCGTGTCAAATTTAACAATCATTTTGCAGTGCACTAAAAAACAAACAAACACACAAACGCAACAAACGAAAACAAAAGGAAAATTGAACAAACCTGCGAACTTGTGGTAGGGAGCTAATGATTATTTTGCCTCATATACATGCACCCTGCTTCTTGTTGTTACGATAAAATCGGCCTTCAGATAGTATATATACAAGCACAGACATACGGGCAACAAATATCTTTCACACCACATCGCATCGTCACCTTGAGTATATATTGGCCAATTGCATCGCAAAAACTGCGGCGCATTCAACGGAAATCGACATTGTTATGACCAAGTGAACTGCAGAACCCTTCTGCAGTTGAACGAACGATAAGAAAAAGTATGAATATATTAGCTAGTTATTTCGCCTCTGTTAGCCGCTTACCTGAGTTTCACATTCCTTAACCGTTTCAATTGTATTTCTTCGCAAACCATCACTAAATTCTCCACGTGTTCTGCAGTGCCAGCATCTTGTATGTATTGCTTACAGGCCTACAGTGTCCTGGACTACACGATATAGGTTGTAGGACATCTAAGATATAATTTCAGAGGGGTACAATACTTCGAAGACTTTCTTGAAGAAAGAGTGACTCTACCGAAAGCCGGATGAATGCATGATGACTAGGAAATTTGCACGAGCGATTTCAAATTTTCCTCGTTGTTTTTCACGGTCAATTTTGGTTGGTTAAGAAAACAATACTCAATTTATCGGATTCACACCTTGCGTGCAGTGAATAATTATCAGGTCTGTTCAAACAGCGTAGAGGAAATAAATTGTGAGAGCTTAGTTCTTTTGGATGATTTGACTTAAAATCAAACTTCTATGACATTACTGTCATAACAACAACAAAGAAAACAACAACAACAACAACGACAACAACAACAATCGTTGATTATAAGCTCCCTTGCCATGTAATGGCTGCCTGGAATAATTATAGGGGCTACCGGAGCCAGACAGCCAAGTGACAACATTAAGAACCGAATGGAAAAGCATTCTTTAGGGACCAGTCATTAAGTATCGCCAGGTTAAACACGAAGGCGCGCTATAAAAGGGCATTAGCCCCTCCCCTACTAATTTTGAATTCATCGAAAAAAATAAAGATGGCGGACGATGAGGAGAACCGCAACGAACACTTAGTATTTGTTATACTCGTCAAAAGCAATAAAACATACCCAGAAACGGTCGCAAAATATCAGTAGAGTTATTTTTCTGGGAGTAGGTTTGTTTGGATTACAATATTTCCTCGTTTCGTGTAAAAAACTTGCGTTATTACAGTCAAATTCAAATCGCCCGCCATTTTGAGTCTCCCTTACCCAACAGGCTATCCGTGGAGCTATCTTTGTCTATTGTGAGTCTTCATTTCACCGGTACAGTGGCAAGCAGTGAGTCACATGGTTTTCAGGGAGGAACAGAGTAGAGATCAGATGTCGCAAGAGAAGATAGCTTATATTCTCTTGGATGTCGCCAACACTTAGTATAAAAGAGGGATTATCGAAAAATGACTGCTGATTAACTACCAGTGTGGGGACCGCCCAGGCGATATTTAATGACCGGTTCCTTTCTGTATTCTTTTCTTCTTCCTGCTAGGCTGGTCACATACTCACCATTCATCGCAAACATAAACCACGACTCATCAGATGGATAATCTGGGCAGTTCTAATGGTGAGAGGTTTCATTGACGATCATATATTACTCAGAACATTTTATCTAGTTTTGAATCACGTGAGGGTTTGAAATAATTTTTTTTTATGTTACATTCTTCAGACTGCATTCACGTTGGGCCTGTGTGGAGCCACAAAAAATGAAGGCATCGTTCCAATCAACAAAAATTTATGGTAACAAAATGATGCATTTTATTTTTAAATTTCGCGCTCTAATAACTTGGGCCTTGCCAAAAGTCGCTTGGGTTTATACGTGCTATTTACACTGGCCGTAAAATGTAAATGCATGAAATTATCTTCTTTTAATGGCCAGAAATGTTTGTAAACGAGGAGGTATCTTTTTAGGTCAGTGTCGTTCATCCTAGCCACGGGAGCGAGTGCATTCTTTCTGTTTGCTATTTGTTATCTTCTGACTGACGTCCTGGATTGGTGGAATGGTGCACCCTTCTTTTACCCAGGTAAGAGTCTGGGAAAACAGCTATGACGTAGACACACAAAGGAATTTATTGCGACTACAAGAGACCCAATAATTGGAAACGCTTTTTAACTAGCTTATTTAATCCAAAAAAAGGGAAACGATTTCTGGACGATGCGTAGGTTAAATGTAATAAGCTATAATGTATTTTTTTGTCATTGACAAAACAGTCTGCTGTAATTTCGGCTTGTAGTTGGGATCACCTAAATTCCCTTGGGCTTATCGCTAACAAAATATCCTCGTGATGACGAGCTGATCTGTATTTTCGAAAGAGGGGACCTCATCTGGGTAAATGTGACAAAATTAATTCATTGTGTTCATGGTAAACTGCGATATAACGTTCTAGTCTCCTTGCTGTCTGTCAAATATTGTGATCCCAAAACAATAAAAGCTGATTTTCATCATTAAATATGGTTAAAAAAACCCAAGCGAAATAGCATCTTACAATTTTTGTACAAGAGAGAATCGCTACAAGCTCTCTTGTTGTATGATTTATTTTGTGGGGGAAAAAACACTGTATCAAAAGACTATAAGGATTGATTATTCTTATGTTCTCTTGGAATCTTCAAAAACAGGAGTGATTTAATAGGGATTAACTTTGAATTAAGGCCATTTTAAGGGTTTTAGCTCGACGCTCTATCCTCTCTCGATCACTGCTGATATTTTTCTTTTTTTTTTTTTTTCTTTTGATGAATGACTCCTCTTTTACAGGTATGAACTCCATTCTTGTTTACGTTGGTCATGGTATTCTGTGGAGACACTTTCCCTTCAGCTGGGAGATGGACGAGTATGGCGGCCACGCGGAGAAACTAGGCATGAGCTTAGCTGGCACTGCCTTGTGGGTTCTCATAGCGTATTGCCTATATACTAGAAATGTTTTCCTGAAGATTTAAAAGATCACACTTTGGAAAGGTTTTAAGGCATCATTACTACTGACAAGGACATCTAAGAGAACTTGAACATCAGGACTTTGCTCGGACTCGGTGCACTCTCGGTTACTGAGAGTAACCTATAACACAATGAAGATTGCCATGTCAGTCAGTCCAGTCTTGAAAAGAGCATTTCTTTGCTTTGCTAGAAACTAACGTATGCAGAAGGGCGGAGATGTTTATTTACGCACTCTGTTAAGTGCAATGAGATAAGGACTTACAAGTTACTATTAGATGTCGACGTTCCAAAGCTATTTCCTAGCTTTACGCTTACAAAAGTGTTCATAATTTCTTTAGGTTTTGCGCTCAAGTCGTTGGGCCGGCTATGTGGGTGGGAGGGGAGGGGAGGGGCGAGTAAATGTCAAAGCTAACCTCGGCTCTTGTTAAAATATAACCTGATTTTGCGTGCCATCGAATCGAACAGATGACTCAGACTGTGCAAAAGCGCAAAGATAAAAGCACAGGTCTAGGCATTTTTGAAGCATATGCTAGGTCTACGTCGTAGCTTTAAGCTCTTAGACGATCTTAGATCATTCCAACGCCCTTGTGTAATACTCGTAGGAAAGATTGAGATTAGCGAAATTGGTATAAAGTCCGGCTATAGCTTTAATGATGAAGGTGAAGGAGTTCAATAATATGAAAGAAAGAGGTTGATGTACATAGCCTTTTTGTTCTTTATCTTATGTTTTGCCGAAAGATACCTTAACAATCGACCTGAAATGCAACGTTATGAATGTGTTGCCTGTTTCTCTTCTTGTGAAATGGAAAAGAAACGAAATCACCTCACTCCATATGGAAACGCCACCTAAGTTCATTTTCATTTTAAAACGTGACTGGATTACATGGCTGTTTCAAGCTTTCAGAAAAGTCAGAAACGTTTAACTGCCTCTGCGATCGTAGGAAACACACTTTTGTCTGTTTGCCTCTATCGATGATCTTATAGAAAAAAAGACAAGCACCTTACTTAATGTTACAAAAATACATTGAATTTATCTAATTGTAATGCAAGCTGTGTTGCTCGTTGGGTCAGCTTCTCTTCGGCCAGGAGAAAATAATACCTCAGCTCATCTACTTTCGAACATGTTGATGTATCCAGTCTATGTATGGTGCTAGCCTTGTGTAATATGTATATCGACCGTAAATACCACAGCCCTCTCCCCAACTAACAAGACCAACGACGACCCATTTCAAAGCACCACCCATCAACACCCTCATAACAAAAGGACCTCCACTATCACCTGTGCACGGTCCGATTCCATCTCTATCGCTTCCAGCGCAAAATTCTAACGACTCGTTAAAGTGATAGTCAGTCGAGTTTTGGCAAAGTTTCGAGTCTTGAATTTGAAACTGAGCAGACCTTAATACCTCTGATGAGGAACTCTCCGAGTTGGCCGTCTCTCCTGGATTAAGCACTTGGGTGGATCCCCAACCGGCAACAAATCCATGAGCTCCAGGCGGCGTCACCCTTTCGTGGAATGACGAGCTGTTTTCTGCCTGTGGAGGGCAAACTTTTCGCACATTCTGAGTGAGTGTGACTCTGAAAGATAACTTGACTAGGGCAATATCGTTTTCTTTGTAGTCGTCGTGGTATTGGGGATGCATGATAATTTTGGTGGCAAAATACACGCGTTGCGAGGCTTCTTCTACGGTGCGCACAGTGTCACCGACCTTAATCTTGTACCTGAGGAGAAAACGCACTTAAATGAGAAACCTGGTACTGTCATAAGTTTTTTTTTTGTCCATGAATTAATCATAATAAGTCAGTTACCACGTAGAAATAAAGCTGCGGGGTTTTAACTGTTTTGAAGGTCTAGAGCTCTCCGAAGAATCGATCTCCAACTTAATAAAATATCATTTTCTGCGTTAATGTGGCAAGCTTAAATTTCTCTCTTTTTTTTCCCCTAAATTTCTTGTAAAAATTTCCATTCATTGTGCCAGTGAGTGAGGTTGAAAATGTTTGCTTAAGATGGATTTCAGTCATGACGATTAAGCCGGCAAAACACAAGGCATTGTCTGAAAACTACCATAGAAAAACTGCAAAAGTCGCAAATGATGAAAATTGAAATCGTTAAAGTTTGGCTTCTTTCTGTAATTCTTCTGTAATTCCTAGTCACATACTTAGAAAACTCACAATTCTGGTGGTGAAATGAGAGATTTTCTAATGTGATCATCCGAGCTTGTGTACATGAAGCAGTGGGCAGCAGTGATTATCCACTGTCGATCGATTAGGGCAGCTCCACAGAGAAAATGTTCTCTCCCTAGATACAAAATGGAAATGTTAAACTAGATAAGAACAACAATCTCTAAAGCAAATGCACAGCATCCCTTCAACACAGGGAGGACGGGGCCGAGGAAGGACAGACTACGTCAAAGGAATAAGAAAAGAAACCCATAGATTATTTTTTAGTGAAGAATGTGTTTTTGGTCACTTCAATTATTGATAGTTGTTTTTATGGTATAAGATTGATATGACTTGATGTAAAAGGTGTCTGCAGACCAGTTCATCGCCCTTAGTATAACTCGTATTTTCTTGGGGGATTTTGAGTTAATCAATTAGAAATGTGGCGGGAAAACGGAGTGTTTCTCATTCATGCGCTCGACCTCAGTTTCTCGTTTTCTTCGGTCTACTCTTCCCCGCGCCTATTTCCAGTACCCGACTTGATTTCGCATCCCGCTTAGCTTTGTGAAAGTTGTGGAAAGAGAAGTCTTCAGAAAAAGGGTACAATGTTAGGTACCATTGCATATCTCACCGGTCGTCTTGTCAATTCTATAAAGTCCAGCCTGCCAAGGCCACATTCCGCGGGTGCTAATCACACCACCCACCATTCGAGAAAGGCGGATTCTCTTCCTCTCGCCGCATTTGGAATAATCTGAAAATAAATAAATAGAACCGTTTAAAAATTTAGCAAGTAAATTTTTGAACTCCAATTCTTTGCTCACATACTATTTCAGTCGCGCAGTTTTATTTAAGGAGGGGATGGTGCGGTTTCTTTGAATTGCGAAGCTATTACGTACTTAGGTAAAAATAAATGGGGGAGGGGAGGTAAAGAACTAAAATACTTTTGTGAATTGACTGAGGCGGTTTTCTCAAAAACAAATTAAAAGGACAGTGGATGAACACTGTATTACCTTTCACCTGGGAAGGGGGCAGACACTTGGGTTTACGGTCACTCCAGGTCCCATCGTAACAAATGATTCTCCTGGGCCCTTGAATCTTCAGTGATTTTTGACAGTGGAAACTCACTTGTTTTGCATGCTTAAAGTTGTTCCCAATTCTGCGTCCTCCAACTGGCACTCCTGGGTTTCTGCAATGAGCTGAATGCAGTTATATGATGTTAAAAATTTTACAACACTCAGCCGAAAAGTGATCACATTATCCTGCGGGACAGGCGTTTTTTGTTTTGTTTTGCTTTTTCTTTTAAGCTAGTGGTGGCAAGCGCGAAACAAGTGTAACAGGCAAGACAAGATCCTCCTCTCCACGGGTCTCGCTCTCCCACGCTATCTTCGTTCACGCCTTGCCCTGGCCTCCGCATTGCTGAAAAACTTAGAAGTACGAAGCACGTTCCATAGGCTAAAACTGCGTGACCTTCTTTCACCAAAGAAAAATGAACGGGTATACCTTTACAAAGAGTTGGCTTGCCACTCCATTCACCATTTGCTTGACAAAACCTTCTACGACTACCAACGATTGAATATCGCTTGTTCCTGCAAATAAAATCAGCTCTACCACCGAACGTAGTTTTAGTCTCCTTGATTTTCTTCCCATGGGTTGGAGCTGGCAGACTTCCACAGTCAACAACTAGCAGAATGAAAACGTTTGATGGACATTAGAGATAAACGTGAATGGCATCGTTTAAGTGTTGTCGGTATGTTCGCAGACAATTTCTATAAAAAGGTCCAAACGTTAGTCACCGAGAGGTTGCTGGACTTTCGGTGTCTTCGTGCTGTTCAAGGGCTCATGGTCTCTTGTGCTGATCCAAAGTGTTTGCTGTTAAAAATTGTACCTAAAACACTTATTCAACCGTTAAAAAAATTTTTTAATTGTCCCTGGGTTATCAGCGTAGTTTCCATTATATTAGCATTCTACACCTGATTTTCGTTTTTAACACTACTGCTATGGTTGCGAGTATACGATATCCCTTGGACTGTCACTTTTTCTTTTTTTTTTGTTTTGGTTTTTTTTTTTGTTTTGGTTTCCTTTTTGTCGTTTTTACCTTTGCACATAGGCACTGCTTTGCTCCAGGTTTTATTTTTCAAGCACTCTATTACTGCGGCTCCTTGCAAGACAAATCCAGTATTACATGAAAATATCACCCTTTGGCCAACAGAGTAAGCACTGCCAAATTTTTTACCATGTTTGGGCACGCGTGGGCTTCGGCACTTTTTCGAAGCTAAAAATTAAAGCAATTTTCAATACTCATTTAAAATGACAAAAATAACACGAATGAAACATTTTGAAAAGTATAATTGTTTATGATACATACATTTCTCCTGTCGTTATCTATTCAGCTTGGCCAAATTGTAGTATTTTTATTTAAAACCCGAAAGCAAGGTGTTACGCTATTGTAAAAATATAAGAGGGATTTAGCCGACCATCTATTGAGGCATGCCCTTGTGGCTGGTGTCACGAACCAGGAGTCACGCAAGGCTATGCTGAAGGTTGCAAATTATTTGACGGTATTATGGCGTCATTTGTTTTTCTCAATTTATTGTACTTGCCTACACAAATGAATGTTGACTTCGTCCACGTTGTTCCTAAGCACTTCACAAAAACAAGTCCAGACAAGCGTTGATATCCTGGCTTACAAGTGTACAATATTAGGGTTCCTTCGTTGTAACCGCTTGATGTTGGCTTTGATGACTCAGAGCGAATAGCAGCATTGGTTGGAAGAGGTGGAGGTCCGCAAAATGAAGCTTTTGAAAAGAAGATTTACGCTTTTACAATGTCTTTTCGGCCAATAGATCGATGAGTAGTGGCGAATCATAGATAAATTGTGTAGGTGGGGAAAGGTTTTCACATGACTCCTCTATTTCTTAGACGAGAGAGAGTAGCCTACGGAACAGGCTTAACTGTTGTGTTGTTTGTTTTTTTTAGGCGAACGCAGGCAAGGGCGAGGTATGCGCGACTCGCGTACGAGGGAAGGCGCTACTCCCCTCGCGCGTGACTCGCACCTCACGCTCGCCTCTCACTTGCCTCCGTTCGACTGAAAAATGGACGTCTAATCTGCAAGCTAAGAGATAAAGAGATAGGGTATGGACTGTTTCTTTATCTTTGTTCACTAAAGTGTTTGGTCTTGAGAATTCGTTTCTTTTGAGGCTCTTAAACAGCCCATGACAGTTTAAATTTGTCGTTATATTACGGTATTCATTTGAACCGGAAGTGGGAAATTCGTGAGCGACTTTCCTATATTTTTACTCTCAAGGGGTAGCACGAAATTTTTCATGTCAAAAATCATTTCTTCTAGGCGGGGAGGGGAGGGGAAGGTTATCGCATCGCTGGAGCAAGACGTTCTTCCCCAGCCCCCTCCCCATAGTTTAAGTTTGCAAGGCGGTTCTTTCATTGTGTTATACAATAGCCTCTTCGCATGATGCCTCCGTGTAACAGATATCTTTGTTTATGCAAGACAACCAGCTGTTCATGACTCCGTACGAAAACGGGAAGTATAGAGTACGTACGTAAGAGACAAATTTGGGAAATCCTGCCAAGCGACCTCGAGGCGCAGAAATCAGGAGTTTCTGTTCCTTTTTCCTCAAAAAAATCGCTACGGCGCACGACATGAATAGATTTGGTTTATTCCTTAATTTGCTTTTACCACATTTACCGCTGCCGTGTTTCTTACTTAGTGCAAGATTGGCTTCATTTTGAGTTCTTAACTTAGTAAAATTCAGCAGAGATAGTTTCAGCTTGTTTTGAATAAAAGAATGACAGGAGTAACCATGTTTAAGTTCTTCTAGACTGATGAGATAATGTTTTGGTACAAAATTTTATTTACATGCTGTAATATTGTTAGCTAGGTGTTTGAATCTTACCTTCCACTAGCGGAAATAACATACAGCCGCAAAGTACCATTATTCCCAGAGCGTTGGTGGGCGCCATTTTGGTAATCATCTTTCAGGCGAAGCAATCAGTAAGAATGTTGGTGACTTTTAAAACTTCCTTTGAAGCTTAAACGGACAGAATTAAGAAAGATAATATGAATTGATTGAAATTACTAATTAAGAAAGAGAATATGAATTGATTGAAATTACTAATTACGATGGTTAGCTAAATTTGAATTAGGCTTGGTTTATAAATACGAAGCATCTGTTATTCCGGAGGAATCTGCTTTTTTAATGTTTGTTTGTTACAAAAATGAAGACGAGATTATTTGCTTTACATAACTGCAACATAATTGAAATCCTGATTAAGCTCAGTTGTTTGAAACGACGATTTCAGGCAGGAATGAAACTTTATCTTTGTTGAAAAAAAATTTAAGCCTTTGATACCCAATAGTAACAACAGTCGCCAGGAAATACCTTGCGGCCTTATCTTTCTCTACCGTGAAGGTTATGACGTTCCCAACCTGGCATGTTCCTGTTGCGCTGAATGACCCGTTTCTTCCCGTTGTTTAACCAAGCTTTCTTGATCAGATTTCTCTCCCACCCCCCCCCCCCCCCCCCTTGTATCCAAAACACACACTCCTTCAACGTCAACTATCCCGCTTCCCTTGACATCGGCAACATAAAGACCAGTACTAAAGACATTGCCATATGGACCTTGAAACAGAGACTTTGATTATAGTAATAACCAGACATTTATAGATTGTGTGGATCTACGTGCGGTCTCCATGCATAAGCGCAGCAGGGTAAAAAGCGGACTAAACGTTAATGAAAACAGCATGCAGCTCTAACTCAAAACAACAGGATCAACATCAATCATGTGTGTCATTTAGGCTGAGGCGAAACTTGATGCTTTGCCAGTCGTGACTCAGTAGGTAATACTTCCTGTGTGAGTTCATACATTCGTCGTAAGTTGTGTTTGGAACACGATGAATTACGCGATTATTTTGCTTGCTGTATTCGCCATTCAAGGTAACTGCACTGCATTTTCATTACTCGTGATCTTGATTCAAATTCAGTGACAGGTAATGACATGAAGCAACCAAAAATGAAACCGATAAAAGATAACTGTTATCTTTGCAACATTTGCCATTAGGTATTCGAAGCCAAAATTGTACTCGTACAAACCGTCAGAGCAATATCTGCGCCAAACCCTGTGATCCATCACAGAATAAATGCAATCGAAGCGAAGATTGTGTGTGCGATGGTGACTGTGGCTATAGTTGCGTGAAAAAAGGTAAGATAAAAACAGGGTACAGTACACCTCCTTGCAATTCCTAACCTCTACGTTTAGCTCTTCAAGTTCCTCTTCAAGACGCAATTTAACACAGGTATATCATTTATATTTCACGTAAATTCTGATCTTTGCGACGTTTAAGAATTTAGAGAATAGAATCAAAATTGCCGCAATCGCTGAACCGTGCTGAGACAGAAGTATTCCTCTTTAGTTTGGTCACAGCAGGACTCCTTTGGTCTAATGGTCATTCCGTTTCAGCGACATTCGCGTCTATATAGAAATTTGACCGATAACTTTAAGCTACTCAACGAAAAAAAAAAAACTTTTCTGCATTTTTTTTCAAATTGCAAGTTATAGCCTACCTTTACCTTTCTAAATTTCTTAATCAAAGCACTCATGGGTTCCTGCCATTGTTCCTCAATATGTCACATCATTCAATATGTCACATCATCATCCGTCACGCCAAATTCCTATTTGGTTCATTTTTATTGAGAAAGACTCGTACAAAACTAAAATACAGCTTCAGTTGGTTGAGCACTTGCACCTGGGCATTTAGAATAGATGCAGTGCTTTCATATGAGATAGGGTTTTTCTGTTTTTATCGGCTTTTCTCTTTCAGTTCCGTTTATCATTGTTAAGGCTGAAGCCCACGCACGTGTCAATTGTGAATACCACCTTCCTTACAACTTCCTTTCGCGTTGACGCGTGACAAAAAAATGTACCTCCCTCGTAGCCGTTCTTTGGGATAGCAAGCAACCTTTGGAGCGCGTGATATCCTAAATAACGCGTGCGAGGGAGAACAGGTGAATCGTGCATTTCGCGACAACCATTAGAGGTGTATATGTGCACGATCCTTCGCAGTAAAGCACTATTTAAGCAATAGTGAAAATCAGACCTGAAAAAAATTCAGGCCTGTACGGGATTCGAACCACTGACCTCTGCGATACTAGTGCAGCGCTCTACCAATTGAGCTAACAAGCCAACTGGGAGCAGGCCATCAAATTAATTCGACATAAACCCGTAGATGACAAATCAAACAACAAACATATGAAATACATATATATGAACTGCGGTTATGAAACGTATATGTGCACGATCCTTCGCAGTAAAGCACTATTTAAGCAATAGTGAAAATCAGACCTGAACCATCTACGGGTTTATGTAGAATTAATTTGATGACCTGCTCCCAGTTGGCTTGTTAGCTCAATTGGTAGAGCGCTGCACTAGTATCGCAGAGGTCAGTGGTTCGAATCCCGTACAGGCCTGAATTTTTTTCAGGTCTGATTTTCACTATTGCTTAAATATTGCTTTACTGCGAAGGATCGTGCACATATACGTTTCATAACCGCAGTTCATATATATGTATTTCATATGTTTGTTGTTTAACCATTAGAAGTGTTTTCCATTCTAGTTCCAGTATATTAAAGGGATTGATGATAACCCGATCCACGTTTTGTTAATATTTGCATGCTCTTACTCATTGATAAAAAGAAAATCGAGGATAAAAAAGTTTTAACCTTTTTACAACCTAACATCAGTAGCTATATTCTCCATACTGTTCTCTTTACTTTTTCTGTGTTACTGAAAAGGAAAATTTGTTTGACAATCAAGAGCTTTAAATTTGTGATAATTTCCTTTATTCTCATGAGCTTTATATTTCATTTATGGGTAATACTGTTGGGGTAAAATCAGGAGCCAGGGTAGTTCATATTTTGTATTTAATTTTTATGGTTTGTGTGAGCGAAAGAAATATTAGAAATGAATCAATAATTGACATCGCGTTTATTGTTTGCCTTCTCATCTGCAGATCTTCATTGTCCACGGCTGAGCCGAATTAATAACGGTCGACTTAAGTTAAAGAATACTACCTTTAGGTCGGTCGCCGTATATAAGTGCAGATCACCATACAAGGTAGTAGGGTCGAAAAAGAGAACATGCAGAGGAAATGGCACCTGGGACGGTCAAGAGCCTACATGCAGTAAGTAGTGCACTTTGGCCTGCTTCACACGCGCGATTATTTAGAGCGGAACGCTTTAGAATCATTACGCGTTAGTATGCGTTAGTCAGACGTCGCGTTGCGAGAGTCCGTGGGACTTCTCTTTCGCGTTTCTGTTCACTTTCGCATGCGTCACTCGTATTTTTCCAAACGCTCGCTACGTGGGTTATATTATAGGCTCTTGGACATTTCAATAAATTAAAAACATAGAAATATGCTATCTTTTTTAAGTAGCATAGAATTATCTTCATTTGGTTTTCAAAGTAGAGTAAGACGCATGCTCCAGCATTCCTACCAGTAGAATAACAAGAACTAAAATTCATCTAATTTCAGGATTCAACACAGAACAAAATAATGTTCGTATCCTGAACGGTTAATATTAGGAAACTATTACAAAGTAGGGTGTTCACTATTAGAGTTATTTCACGATCCTTCAAAAGCAGCAACTTTTACTTTAGATGTTTGTATTTATTTTATTTTTCAGGAGTGTAAATAATGAACAATTAGACTACTCGGAAAAGAACATTTGTATACCTCTTGGGGCAATTTTTTTCCCTCCAAGATGATGCTTTGCGCCATTGTATTGCCTGGATTCATAACTTAGTGGAATGATAGTCGTAAAAAAATGAATTGACGAAGATCACAAAAACACGACAACCATCTGCTCCTTTTTTCTTCTACCATGCTCTTCCACGCCTTCTTTATTACACATCTCTACAAAATATATTTCATCTGTTAATTCTAGAAATGATGTGCCAAGTCCCACGAAATATCTTAAACGGATCAATGAAGTACGATAGCTTAGAAGTTGGACAAAAGGTAACGTATACTTGCTCGCCTGGATTCATAATGGAAGGCAGGAGCACGCTGACTTGTGCGAGGACTGGAACCTGGAACAGGGTCGAGCCAAAGTGCGTATGCAAAAGAAACAATCGTGAACCTTGGAAATTCTGCAAGAAAGGGTGCAATCCAGGGACAGCTGGCAACTGCAAAAACAACCAGGAATGCATTTGTGATGGAGACTGTGGATACAGCTGTGTCCTGAAAGGTTTGAAAAAAAAATCTCTGCATTCTGTTATTTGCATTCTTGAAATGTTTCACGGCCTTTTTACAATCATGGGAATATAACGCACTATCTTTGGAAAAAGTTGCTGTGCATGGAAAAGATCTACTGGTCTACTAATTCATCGCTAAGAAAGGAATTTCTATTCATTAAATATAAAATCCATGCAAAACTCATCTATTTGTTTTCAAATGTAGCTCTGGAATGTGGAAGACCATCAAAATTAGAAAATGGAAAACATAAATATTCCTCCAGAAGACTTGGGTCCGTTGTAAAGTATCAGTGCAGTGAACCGTACACCTTGATCGGACCCAAGAAGCGTACTTGTCGTGGCATAAGGAGATGGGATGGTATGGATCCTTTATGTAGTAAGTAATACTTTTCTTTATTGCCTTATATTGAAATCATGAACAACCTTGGCAATTAAGGACCTCTTGCTGTGTTACTTGGTCTTTGAAAAGTTAATTGAAAAAAGAAAAGAAAAAAAGTTAGCTTTAAAAAGGTGGGTTTATCATACGACGAAAATATGACGACAAGGAACAGGATTTGATTATTCTTTAGTTGTCTAAATTGGTTGAAGTTCTTGTTGCAATAGTTTTACTCTAAAGACGTGTTTGAGACTGCTTTTGTAACATTGTTAATGCTCGAAGTAGTCGACGCTTTGTTCATTTTTTTCTGTTCTAATTTTTAGCGAGACCAAAGAGCGCAATCCAGTGCGAGTAAGACCCTTTCTCCCTTACCGCCCTAATCCTCCCCCCCCCCCCCCACTCGCTGACCTGGACATGACATAGTAACTGTTTTAGGCTAGTAAATATTTTTGATGGAGTAATGGAACTAAGTACATATCACAGATACAATTCAAAGACGAAATGTTTTTACTCTGCACAAAATGTACCTTTCATCAAGCACGATACTGAAACGAGGAGTAACCTGTAAATTCAAGCCGCAGGTGTTAATTTTTTTCTTATAGTATGCAATGTTACAATTCTTTGCCGTTCTCAGGGAACCATTTATTTTTCCCTTTCCCAGAAATAATCTGCAAAGATCCTGGAAATGTCGATTATAGTACCAAGCAACTGCACCGCCGACGAAATTACGAGGAGGATTATTTGGAAGTAGGAGATAGAGTGGAATATAAATGCTTTCCAGGTTTTGAAATGGAAGGCTCAAAAGATCTTATTTGTGGCTCAAAGGGGGAATGGAATAAAGATAAGCCAAAGTGCAAACGTAAGTTATTGTTATTCCGAAGCCTTCTCTCTCACCAGAGTGGCTGCGTTTAATGATGCGTTGAGAGAGATTGGGGTGCTACACTTTTAAGCCTTACCTTTTCCAAGGGTTTAGTCGTTCATTTAAAACACAGTTTCCTTCAACGCTTTTACAACTGAATTTCATTTAGAAAAAAAATATGGCTGTCGTTATGATTATAAATACTGTTATGCTCTATCATCCTTTAATGTTCTCAATCACTGTAAAACGTGACTTTGTTTTCATGATTTTTGCAGTGCCTACCTGCGATCCTCCACGGCTTTCAGACAATGCCGATTTCAGGGTGCCTTCTCAGAAAAGGAAACGCTCGTTCAACTATCAAGAGAAAGTACTTCTAAAGTGTCGAACGGGTTACTACCAAAACGGAATGCTAGGTCTGCTAACATGCGGACCGAAAGGACAGTGGACTAGTTCTTCGTTCACTTGCTCTCGTAAGTTAAAAAAAAAAAACAAAAACAAAAGCAACGACTGACATCAGAGTCACTTGGACAAGTTTATAATCATTCACATTGTAAGAAAGAAGCAATTTTGAGTTTGAGCAAAGCAAGAAACGATGAAAAAACTAAAAAAAAAAAAAAAAAAAAAAAGAAAAACCCAAGACGGCTCTTATTGCTCGTCTCTAGTCTAATTGGTCATTTGATTATATCAGCTAAGTTAAAATTGTAAATTGGCCACCGTAACAAGTTAAAAAGCTGACGTATCTAGCGTTAGCCCTTCGCCATTCGCTCTGACGAAGGGCGAATGGAACCGACTATTTTTCTGTCAAAAGTTGCTATTTATGTGGCTAGGTTTAGACGCCAATGAGCCTTAACTCCCGCCTCATTCACACAGGCTGTTAAGGCTTTCTTCCTTTAAGTGTTTAGATGGCAAAGACACCGGCGTTGCGTTTTTATTTTAGGAAAAACATTACATTGATAGATAACTCTTAGGGAAGGAAGCTAATACTGAGCTAGTGATCGTATCTTAATTAGTGGCAAAGATTCCGACGTAATTCTCTGATCGATTAATGGTAGTTTTGTTTCCTTTGTGCTCACAGCAAAAAGTTGCGGCAGGCCACAAATTCCTCGCAACGGCAACGTAAAATCACACGTTTTTACTTTCCGAAGGAAAGTTTATTTTGAATGTAACCCTGGTTTCAGGCTGATTGGAGATAAATACCGCCAATGTCAGGCGAATCAAGAATGGAGTGGACGTGCGCCAACCTGTAAACGTAAGATATGAGGATGTTCGTGTTTCCTTAGAGGCTGTTTAACTAGGCAAAGAGAAAGGCGTCGAAGAGAAAGACAAGAGGGTGGAAAAGCTAAGGACCCAGCGAGCTCCCTAGAAAGAGAGATGTTCATCTATCTTACAAACAACAAGTAACATTCATGCGATAGATCTCTTCGGAGACGAATCTTTCCTGAAAATTGGTGCTTCCCCTGTTATTTCCCATAACAGGCCCCACTCCCCACTTCCCTTCCCTTAAAAAACTCACGAGTTTTATTATAGTGAGCTCAGAGGTGTTCATTCCTCGGAGGAATGAACACCTCTGAGCTGGTTATATATACTGTTGCTTTTCATTTATCTCAATAATTCTTGTTTTTTTGTTCGTTAAAGCAATTAATTGCGGAAGGTTGTCAACCCCTCATAAAGCTTCGATAGTTTCGGAAACTCACACAGGATTTGGCGGTTACGTCAAATATCAGTGTAAGGAGAAAGGCTATGAGCTGATTGGCTCGGAGACTCGAGTTTGTCAAAACGATGAACAGTGGAGCGGAGTTAAACCTTCATGCCAAAGTAAGTACTAGTCTTTTACAAACAAACTTCATCATTATACCTCTTTTCAAAAGAGGATGATTCACAATGCAAAGGCCTTTCTACATTTTTGACGTACTGTCTCGCTGTTGTTCAGACGTCTTTGGGTTACGAATGTGTGTTTTTCATAGATGCCTGCGGTGTTCCAAATGTTTGCCATGCCGGCCATTTTGTTTTTATGCATCTAATCTCATTACCACATGAGCGTTTGTATAACTTACAAATTAAAAATTATGTCGTCTAATGGATATGTGCCCCTGAATTCCATGGGGGTAAAGTAAGTGACCCTAAATCTTACGTGTCACAATCCTCCCGAGGGAATTATACCTCTAAATCTCGTTTTCTTTATTTACAGTTGTAAACTGTGGAGATCCAGGTACTCCAGCCAATGGTAAACGAGTCCACATTACAAATGGTTTTCACTATGGTAGCTCGGTGAAATTCGCTTGTGACGCGAACTACAGTTTGGAAGGATCCGAAAAAATAACTTGTGAAGAAACAAAAGAGTGGAGTTCATTTATCCCACGATGTCGGGGTGAGTTAAAATTGTTATGAAAGAATCATCATTGAATGACGCTGTGGTATGATGAGGAGGGGGGAGGGGTAGGGGAGGGGGAGGGAGAGGGTTGGCTACAGCCCAGTTGAGCAGGGTTCACTAATTACCCATTTACATCACAGCTGGAATTTATCATCATTTCCCTTTTGCTTCGGAGTCTTTTCGCGAGCGAAGAATCGTAGGGTGGTTCCTGAAGTCAGGGTCCTCTCGTTAATGGTAGACAGAACTTAGATGAAATTAAATGTACTATTCTGAGGGTCTCAATGGGGGAGGGGGTATCATGTTGGCGGTTAGAAATAAGCTCTTTTGACGGTTAAATTTTAAGTCATTTGACGGTTGACGGTTAATTTTTTAGAATGTCGTTTATGAAACGAATTAAACGCGTGAATTTGGCCGTAATTTTTCGTTATGACGCGTTTGTAAAGAACTGTTAATTTATCACACCTTCTATAAATGACTAACTTTCTACGACGCCGGAAGTGTTTCCACCTCAGAAATCAGTTCTGTCGCTAACCAATTTTACTCGCGACTAGAAGGAGAAGGACTTACGTAAATTTATTTTTGTAATATGTCAAAACTTTTATTAATAAACAACAGAACTTGACCCCAATTAAGACAATCGTTTAGTTCTTAAGTAAGGATATCTGAGACATTTGACGGCTAACATTGGCTTGCTTGTTTAACGGTTGATGGTTAAATTTTCCTTTTTTGACGGTTGACGGTTAAAACGAATGACACGTTCCCCATTTACCCCAAATACTTTTAATGATACTTTCAGCATCATGTTCTAACCCCGGTGTGCCAGTTAATGGGGAAAAAAAAGGAGATGACTTTAAGCATGAGAAAACAATAACATTTCGATGCCACGAAGACTATGAACGTGTCGGAGGAGAAACTATCCAATGTATTGATGGAAAGTGGAGTGCCAAAATACCTCAGTGCAAAGGTAAAAGACATACTTAAACGGTACTGATAACAGGTCTCTGTGACGAATAAGTCATTAGAAATCGAGTAGGAAGATTTTCATGAACTTGAATTCTGACGTCTTATCTGGATATCGAGATATTGATGATAGTAATCACATATTCTCATGCATTCAGTACGCTCAAGTCACTTGGAAATTTTTCTTTTCTTGTCAATTTCCGGCTTAGATCAAGGGCCCTGTTAATATCATTCTGCGTTTCGTTATTTGGTGTTTGATACGTTATACATAGTCCTATTTCTTAGTTATCTCGTGCGGAGATCCAGGAACACCTAAACACGGACGGCAAACGAAGGTCGGGAACAATTTTTCCTTCAGAGGAACTGTAGCATTCCAGTGTAACGATGGCTACACCTTGTTTGGCAAATCTTCTCTTTCTTGCCAAAGGAGCAAGATGTGGGATGGAGACGTTCCAAAGTGTTTAGGTAAATCTCTTACATTATATATGAATTTGTAATTTAATATTTGAGCATCCAAAGGCTTAAAGTCGCGATCACTCTGATTTGTATTAAAGTTCGACACGATTTCCTCATTTAAAAAAGCCATCATTAGATGGTCTACAGTTGCATAATTTTTCATTAACTTACATTGCGAAAGTACAACTTTTCACGCTTCATTTGGGCATGGTGCCTTCTGGTTTTCTCTTCTCTTTAAGAAGAGAAAACTAGGATTAAGAAAAACCGCTTAAATCAAGTGAAATCGGTAAAATAACGACACCAGGAGCAAGCAACACACGTATGGAATAAGGTAAGCCATTTTTATTTAATATTTTCACTTTTAACTATCTCTATGAATATCTTGTAGAAAATCCCATACAAATCCTTATAAATCGATATGCAAATTGTGTTCCTTGTGTGGTTCTCAAAGAGAGCTTGGGCCGCCTGTGATTTCAGTCAGCATATTGATTTTTATATTTGATATAATTACTACAAAAAATGTTTTACTTCCGCGAAAGGCCAATTCATAAGTCTGATAACAATGGAGAACAGCTCAAAGATAGGCTTGGGATATGCAATCACTGTGCGGCCGTGAAATTAACGTGTTTGGCTCGGTAGCGTGAGAGAAGGGTGGAATAATGTTCCCTTTTCTTTTTGGTGGACAACGATAATACGTTCGCCTAGCATTTGACGGAGGTACCTTTATTCAGCTCGAAAACTACTTTCGCTCGAATAAAGGCTATAATTTTAGACAATTGTTTTTTTCATTTCTTTTGATCTTAAGCATCCTGCTCTGACCCTGGGCATCCACGTTATGGGATAACCATTGGAAGTGGTTTTGAACACGACTCAGTCGTAAACTTCAAATGCTTACCCTATCGTGTTTTAGAAGGCGCCTCGGAGTCAAAATGTGTCAACGGGAGGTGGACTGCACAGCTTCCAAATTGTAAAGGTGTGAAAGGTTACTTCAATGCTGCATAGTCATTGAAAGTCGTTGATTTTTTAGGGAGTTCAAAATTGTGATCTCATATTTGTCGTAGCCAAACTAATTATTCGCCGGGTGGGAAAAAGAAAAAATAAGTGAAGTCGTATTTCGTAAACCTTACCATAATCGTATCCTAATCGTAATCGTTTCGTATAGTAAACTCCCCCCAAATACGACCCTGTCATAGCGCACATATAGTGAACAGTATCTGCGAGAGGTTAACTGGAAAATGAACAAACTACCATCGGCAAGAGACATTGGTTTTCCCATTCCCTGTTACAGTTGAACATTTGTGCGGTACATCTGCCCTCAATAAGTCATTCCCGGAAATAAAAATAAAAAAAAACTGTGATTCACTTGTCAGCTAGATAATACATGTAGAACCACATTTCACCAATCCTTAGGCTCTGCCCTACATGAGGATTACCTCATCTTCGATTGGAAGTTGATGGGACTATTAACAATATTTAAAGATTCTAAGTGAAAACATACTGCTGGTAAAATTGCTCATGATGATGTCGGAGCAGAAGAATCTTTGGTTGTTCTGTTTCGAAGATCAGAAACTCAGAATCATCAGCTTAGATGATGAGATCAATAAGAAAGCTACCCCTTTCAAAGACATAGTGTGCTGAGAGAAACTACGGGTTCGACTGAAAGTTTCATTCTGAAATCGTAACTAATAGGCTACTATTCATTTTATTTTATGTTTAAGATTGCAACGAAAGCCTGAGTGCCTCCATGACAGATAAGTGTCAAATTAAAGAAAAGTGGACTCGTTGTGAGATAAAACTTCGAAAGAAAAGCGCGATTACAGCGGCAAGTATTCAGCCGGGCGACGATAGAGGAAACGTTAGAAATGTTCGCATCAGTGCGCATTCCGATGCTGGATGGGTACAAATTGGTAAAAGATTCATGGTAAAAACACCTGTGTATAACATTATTCTCTTATTTCCTGTCTTTTTCTGTTCAGCCCTGAAGAAGAGTGACAAAGTGAAGTATGAAAGATTGGTATTGAAGTAGCTGTCATATTCTCTTTCATGAATCAATCAATCAATGAATCAATGAATCAATCAAACTATATTTAAAGAGGATGACACAATATTTAAAAACTAATGAACTTGTGGTCCTCCAAAAACATTGTTACAATTAGGTTTGAATTTCTTGTTCCCACTACAGCCTCTTTTACAGCCACTATAAACATTGTTACAATTTAAATATGATTTTTTTTTTTTTTATTCCTACAACCGCTCCTACAGCCACCTTTCAGTAAAGAGCA